>NC_134710.1:101680716-101980716 GCF_043290135.1 Rhipicephalus microplus | reverse complement strand
GATGTTGGCCTATTGTCGAATATTACCTACATAATGTAGGTGGCCTTTGTCGATTCACCATTTACTCGCATTCATTTTGCTCTGCCTGCTTTGTGATTTTATTTATCTCTCTAAACTTCTTTTTCTTTTTTAAAGGCTTACTGAATGTTTTTAGGCTGTGATTATCCCGCAGAACGTATGATCAAGTGAGCTACTGCGTGCGCAGTCTGTTATTTCGCTGACCTGTTTCATTCCGCACAAGTTGTAGGGTATCTAATACGTGCCAATTCACTATTGTATAATGATACGCGTTTTCAGCTGTATATGCACTATAGCTACGTACCTTTGGTGATATATAATCTTGTTTCCTAAACTACTGATAATGACTTAGCCGTGTGATACGCAAAGAAGCGGCTTATATATGTGCCCAGTGTGCCATGTGTAACCGTTCACTCCGACGAAGGCAGGCCCACCTGCCGAAACGTTAGTAAAAGTAGTGTTTTTTCGCACGTTTGTTGACCTCTTTTTCTACCGTATATATATATATATATATATATATATATATATATATATATATATATATATATATATATATATATATATATATATATATATATATATATATATATATATATAGTCAAGTAGATCCTCCGTGAGCGGTCACAACGTGGTTTATTTCGACGTTTCGGTCTAGAGTCTGGCCTTCATCAGAATTCTGATGAAGGCCAGACTCTAGGCCGAAACGTCAAAATAAACCGCTTTGTGACCGCTCACGCAGGATCAACTTGACTATATGCAACGCTACGGCTACTCAACCACCATGCCTGCGTATATATATATATATATATATATATATCATCAGCCTGACTACGTCCACTGCAGGACAAAGGCCTCTCCCATGTTCCGCCAGTTAACCCAGTCCTGTGCTTGCTGCTGCCAATTTATACCCGCAAACTTCTTAATCTCATCTGCCAACCTAACCTTCTGTCTCCCCCTAACCCGCTTTCCTTCTCTGGGAATCCAGTTAGTTACCCTTAACGACCAGCGGTTATCCTGTCTACGCGCTACATGCCCGGCCCATGTCCATTTCTTCTTCTTGATTTCAGCTATGATATCCTTAACCCCCGCTTGTTCCCTAATCCACTCTGCTCTCTTCTTGTCTCTTAAGGTTACACCTACCATTTTTCTTTCCATTGCTCGCTGCGTCATCCTCAATTTAAGCTGAACCCTCTTTGTAAGTCTCCAGGTTTCTGCTCCGTAGCTAAGTACTGGCAAGATACAGCTGTTAAATACCTTTCTCTTGGGGGATAGTGGCAATCTACCTGTCATATTTTGAGAGTGCTTGCCAAATGTGCTCCACCCCATTCTTATTCTTTTAGTTGTTTCAATCTCGTGGTTCGGCTCCGCTGTTATTACCTGCCCTAAGTAGACATAATCTTTTAGAACTTGAACTGCATTATTACCTATCTCGAAGCGCTGCTCTTTTCTGAGGTTGTTGTACATTACTTTCGTTTTCTGCAGATTAATTTTAAGACCCACCTTTCTGCTCTCCTTGTCTAACTCCGTAATCATGAGTTGCAATTCGTCCCCTGAGTTACTCAGCAATTCTATGTCACCGGCGAAACGCAGGTTACTAAGGTACTCACCATTAACTCTTATCCCTAACTGTTCCCATTCTAGGTTTCTGAAAACCTCCTGTAAGCACGCGGTAAATAGCATTGGGGAGATTGTGTCCCCCTGCCTTACACCCTTCTTGATTGGTTTTCTGTTGTTTTCTTTATGAAGCACTATGGTAGCAGTTCATCCCCTGTAGATTTGTTCCAGGATGTTAATATATACTTCATCGATGCCCTGATTCCGCAGTGTCTGCATGACGGCTGATATTTCTACTGAATCAAATGCCTTCTCGTAATCTATGAAGGCTGTGTATAATGGTTGGTTATATTCTGAGCATTTCTCTATTACCTGATTGATAGTATGAATGTGGTCGATTGTTGAGTAGCCTGTTCGAAATCCTGCTTGTTCCTTTGGTTGATTGAATTCTAATATTTTCTTTACTCTGTTAGCAATTACTTTTGTAAATAGCTTGTATACTACAGAGAGCAAGCTAATCGGCCTGTAATTCTCCAAGTCCTTGTCATCTCCTTTCTTATGTATTAAGATGATGTTAGCGTTCTTCCAAGACTCTGGTACTCTTTCCGTCAGAAGACACCTCGTAAACAGGGTGGCTAGTTTTTCCAACACAATCTGTCCTCCATCTTTCAGCAGATCTGATGTTACCTGATCCTCACCAGCAGCTTTGCCTCTTTGCATGCTCTCCAAAGCTTTTCTGACTTCTTCTATCATTACTGGTGGGGTGTGATCTGGGTTACTGCTAGTTCTTATAGTATTAAAGTCGTGGTTGTCCCGGCTACTGTACAGATCTCTGTAAAACTCCTCCGCTATTTGAACTATCCTATCCATATTGGTAGTTATTTTGCCTTCTTTGTCCCTTAGTGCATACATCCAATTTTTGCCTATCCCAAGTTTCCTCTTCACTGCTTTGACGCTTCTTCCGTTTTTCAGAGCGTGTTCAATTCTCTCCATGTTATACGTTCTTACGTCGGATACCTTACGCCTATTAATCAACTTCGAAATCTCTGCCAGTTCTATTTTGTCTGTTGTACTTGAGACTTTCATGATTTGACACTTCTTAATGAGATTCTTCGTTTCCTGGGAAAGCTCGCCAGTGTCCTGTCTAACTACCCTGCCTCCAACTTCCACTGCGCACTCCGGAATGATACTCATCAGATTATCATTCATTGTATCTATGCTAAGGTTGGTTTCCTCACTAAGAGCCGAGTACCTGTTCTGAAGCGAGACTCTGAATTCCTGTAATTTTCCTCTCAGTGCTAGCTCATTGATTGGCTTCTTGCGTATCAGTTTCTGTCGTTCCTTTCTCAAGTCTAGGCGAATTCGAGACCGTACCATTCTATGGTCACTGCATCGTACCTTGCCAACCACTTCCACATCCTGCACGATGCCTGGGTGTGCACTCATTATAAAGCCTATTTCATTTTTATTTTCGCTATTAGGTCTCCTCCATGTCCACTTGCGGTTTCCTCGTTTTCGGTAGAAGGTATTCAAAATCCGTAAATTATTGCGTTCTGCGAATTCTACTAGTAGCTCTCCTCTGGCGTTTCTAGTACCGACGCCATAATCTCCTACTGCCTGGTCTCCAGCCTGCTTCTTCCCTACCTTTGCATTAAAGTCTCCCATCAGTATTGTATACTGTGTTTTTTCCTTACTCATTGCCGATTCCACGTCTTCATAGAAGCTTTCAACTGAGGCGTCATCATGGCTGGATGTAGGCGCGTAAGCGTGTACCACCTTCATCTTGTATCTCTTATTCAGTTTAATTACGATACCTACCACCCTTTCATTAATGCTATAGTATTCCTCTATGTTGCCAGCTATGTTTCTGTGAATTAGGAACCCCACTCCCAGTTCTCTTCTGTCAGCCAAGCCCCGATAGCAAAGGACGTGCACATTCTGTAGCACCGTATAGGCCTCATCTGTCCTTCTAACCTCACTGAGCCCTATTATATCCCATTTAACACCCTCTAGTTCCTCGAATAGTACAGCTAGACTTCCCTCACTAGATGAGGTTCTAGCGTTAAACGTTGCCAAGTTCAGGTTCCAATGGCGGCCTGTCCGGATCCAGAGATTCCTAGCACCCTCTGCGTTGCAGATCTGACCGCCGCCGTGGTCAGTTGCTTCGCAGCTGCTGGGGACTGAGGGCCGTGAGTTATTCGACGTATGCATGTGGGAGGTATATATATATATATATATATATATATATATATATATATATATATATATATATATATATATATATATATATATATAGTTGTTTCTTGCGAAGTATCGGAGTACAGGTCAATTGTTCCATTTCTGGATAAGTCTAACCCTGCCTCTTGTAATGTTTTAGCATTGATCATCTGTGACCTGTACTGCAATACCGTAATTTCGCGATTTTGGGGCCCCGCGGGAAGGGGCTGCGCTAATTAGGCGGGGATTTCGCGAGCGCGTACAAAATATTGTGTCACAATCCTACCGCGCGCAGTATATACATTTAAAAAAAAGAGAAATAAGTTTGAGCACAAACAAAGTCTACTTCTTAAATTTTGAAGAATCAGTGCGTACTTTAACCACTCAGATCCGGTCACGCGCGGTCTAGCGGGAATCGCTGATCGCGAAGTCCGATTGGGAATCACCGTCGCGGCCGCTGCCTCCCGAAGCGCACCGTCCTCGGTTCCGTCGTGCACGTTCGAACATTTTCCTGAAGCTCTTTGGACAACGCTGGGAGAACCTGGGCCCCACGACACGGTGATACTGGAAGAACTAAGCTTCCGTGCCCAATTGAAGAGGCCTCCTTGAATGGCAAAAAACTTGTATTAGCAAACAAGCACACTCTTCTGCTTTCTCGCGTACCGATCACGCCAGTCATCACGTTGAAGTACGTCCTCTTGAAGTGCTCTGTGACGGCACGCTTCCCGCTTTCTTTGTCAAAATTTAAAACTTCGAGCTTCAATTTTTTTGTATATTTAATTATTGTAGCGCATCGCAAAGAACCCGTCGAAACGCGTTGGCTGGATGGGGAAACCTAAACTTCCGAAATCGACCAAGCGTGCGTTGCAGTGCGGATGCAGAGAACGAGGAGAACTGTTGGCGCACGCCTCCGATGCAGAAAGTCGTGGATGCCGTGACGCGAGCGTACATTCTCGCCATTGTCGTGCTGGTAGAGATTGGGTGATGGGGGGAGGGCAAACGCTCGAGCAGTTCCGGCGTCCCGTAAACAGGTGTTTGTTCGGGTGCGGTGTTCTAGGGACCCTATAATATAGTTTGGGAGAAGTCTTCGGAAAAAGGAACTTCGCACTCGCAGCCTATTTCTGCCTGCTCGGCGAGGCGCGCACCCGGCCGAAGCATCGAAATGTTAAAAGGTGCGCGCGCAGGCGAGCTGGCTCGGGCGGGCCGAGGAGCGCGAAATATGCGAGTAAATAAATTTTAGGGGCGAAGCTTTTTATGGCGTGGCTTGTGCGTCCCTCGTAGTACGTAACCACCAGTGGCACATACCCGAAATAGGTATAACATTTGACCTCCAAGGTGGTGCCGGTGAGAGAGTTCTTCTGTGCGTTGTTTAACAATGAAAAATAGTGCTCAATGTGCATGCCAATGGCTGCTAATGGGGAATGAGAGACAGGAGCATTTGGCTTTAAGTCAACGCGCACGCTGCGATCCCCATTAGCAGCCATTGGCATGTACATTGAGCACTATCGGACAAGAAAGGGTTGCTACATTATACTCGCTGGGTGTAACCTCCTTAGTTTTAGAAAGGTTTAGCGAGCGTTGAGCCGCAGGGCCATGAATACAACGGACTATAGTATATACCATGAATGAATTCGAGGTGGTTAAAGGGGGGAAGCAGATACGAAGCGCAAGCCGTAAGGAATTAAAAGCCGAATCCTCCTGTCTCTCATTTCACATTAGCAACCACTGGCATGTACATTGAGCACTATCTGACAGGAAAAGATTGCTACGTTATACTCGCTGGGCGTAACCTTCTTGGTTTTAGAAAGGTTTAGCGAGCATTGGGCCGCAGTGCCATGAATACAGTGAACTAGTATATACCATGAACTCAAGGTGGTTAAAGGTGGGAAGTAGACCCGAAGCGCAAGCCGTAAGAAAGTGTGCGTGTGCCACCTCTCGTTTAGTCCTTGGAATGTCCACTGAATGGCGGTGCTTCTATATGGGGAATATATGATAAAAAAATGCGAGATTGTGGGACTTGGAGTGTTGAATAGATGAACGAACGGACACACAAACAGATGCATGGATGGACGCATGAACGGACGCAGGGGCGGATGCATGAACGAACGCATTCGTCCGTCCATGCGTCCGTCACACAGACGGACGCATGGACGGACGAATGCTTTGCCCCACTCTCCATCATTCACTCCATGGATATGCTGCCATTTTTTGCTCGACTGTTTAGTTTGTGGTTGCAGCACTGAGAATTCGCCAGAATAAAGTTGGGCACCTGTCATTGCATGAAGAAGCTATTTTCAAACTGCTACTCTGTATTGTTTCTTTTTCTTTTTTTCCCTGAAAAGCTGGCAAAATATTAGGGGTGCGAAAATTATGCATGTAAATACGGTATTTTGCTGGGTGAGTTGATGAAAAGTGTCAGACTGTGCATTACGGAAGAAAATGACGACGTGAGTTTTAGTAACAATTCAAATAAATCTATGACCAGCTTTCTGGAGATTACTTTCTTCTGCTTCAAATTATACATTTCTTGAATGGGAAGGTAGCCTTTACTTACAACGCTCTGGTGTTTGCATATATAGACTCGCAGGTTGCTTCTGTGTTGAGCACTATTTTTCTAGGAAGGGTTGACAGGTCTGTTCCGGAGCATCTTAAGGTCTAAGATAATTAGGTATGTAGATGATTTTCTTGTTTTTGTTCAGACATCCAGTTTTGAACAAACAATAAGTGACATTATCCATCTTTTCAAAAAATGTGGTCTGGGCTCGGAATCAACTCATAAGTTCACACTAAACAATCACCAGCAGTTCTTCGACATCCAATTAGAAGTACAAAATGATCATGTGCGTTCGAAGTATAGCCCTTGTTCAGCGAAACCACTACTTAATTTTAATTCAGGCCATAGGTTAAGAATGGTATTGCTTCTTCATGTTTGCGTTCTGCACTGCTTAGGTCTTGCGCTCATCAAATGGGCACTAGTTTCTCGAAACAAGTTATGAGGCTAACAAATGCAGGTTTTCCGAACGCTATAGCATGCGGCAAACTGCTCCCAAGTTAACCAAGCGAATTAAGAAAAACGCAGACAGTATCGCTACTCATACAGATCCAAAGCATACGAAACCCTCAGCAGTACTTCCGTACATACATGGACTATCCCATTTTGAAGAATGTTGCCAGCCGGTTTGGAGCAAGTGTAGTTTTTTTGTGACCTAATCAGTTAAATAAGATTTGTGGGATGGTTGAATGGAAACTTGATTATTATGTGGGGTTTGACGTCCCAAAACCACCACATGATTATGAGAGACGCCGTAGTGGAGGGCTCGGAAAATTTTGACCACCTGGGGTCCTTTAACGTGCATCTAAATCTAAGCACACGGGCCTACAGCATTTTCGCCTCCATCAGAAATGCAGCCACCGCAGCTGGGATTTGATCCCGCGACCTGCGGGTCAGCGGCTCATAACCATATGCTGGTTTTGGGACGTTAAACCCCACAAATCAGTCAATCAACATTAGGTTGTTGCAACACAGACATTCTTGGCAAGGGTATATATACTCACATGTGCCGCACCTGTTGCGCAGTGCTATTGTGCACCTATCTTTTATGAAGCTAAAGTTCTATCGACACACAGACTGTCGACACACAGACATATTGACATCGATACCAAAATTCATGTGGCACAACGCGACTGTATTGCTAGCATACGTGACTCGTCATAACATAAAAATCATGACCTATATGACATGAATATTATGATTTACATTTGACGGTCTTGCTGCTCTGCAGTGGTTTCGTTCACTTGACATACTGCAAAATTAGTATGGTATGACATGACTGCATGACGAACACAAATACCAAACCCTTAAGTGTAAATCATGACATGCGTGTCATGTGACAACATGACTACGTGTGGCACTCATGATGCGCTCGCGGCCGTTTCGCTAGTTTCACATATACCAAGTTTGGTATTACATGACGTGAACAGACGACGAAGGTAAATAACACGTTAAAACATGATAATCACGACATGCGTGTCATGTAAAGCATGACTAAATGCTAAGCTCATAGCGTGCTCACGGTCGTTTCGCTAGCTCCACATATACCCCGTTTGGTATCACGTGACGTGAACAGACGACGAAGGTAAAAGACACGTTTGAACATAATAATCATGGCATGGACGCCATGTACAGCATAATTTACATCCGCCTTGTAACGTTGTGCTGATTTTAAAGTGACATATCAACCTTCCTCATTCGTGCTTCACACATCATCGATTCGCACTGTCTGTGGGATCTGCCAGTTTTTTAGTCATGTTCATTTCAAAGATACAATAAAAAAAAACCTTAGCGTGTGTGAAACCGCCCCGCCGCGGTGCTCTATAGAGTGGCTAAGATACTCGGCTGCTGACCCGCTGGTCGCGGGGTCGAATCCCGGCTGTGGTGGCTGCATTTATGATGGAGGCGGAAATGCTGTAGGCCCGTGTGCTCAGATTTGGGTGCACGTTGAAAAATCTCAGGTGGTCGAAATTTCCGGAGCCCTCCACTACAGCGTCTCTCTTAATTATATGGTGGTTTTGGGACGTTAAACCCCACATATCAATCAAATCAGCGTGTGTGAAACAAAGTTCTCTGGCGTACAAAAAAAAAATTGAGAGGACTTGCCACCAACAAGTTACCAAGATATCATTTATATACACAGACCATAAAATACCTGTTTTGTTCAGTACCGAGAGCATTTAATTTGTGAAACACACTAGCACATTCATGAAAGGCATTTAAAATAGAAAAAAACAGTATTAAAATGACTGCGCACCGAATGAATCAAATGGTCTTAATAAGCTTATTTCTTCAAGAGTGAGCCGAATAGCCTGCCTTATGATAATGAGAAGTTGATAGGATGTGAACTTTAGTCGTGTACCACCAACATTAAACGACTAGAGGTGTACGATATAAAATATAATCGATATCGGTAATACATGCCAAACTTGAGTTATGAAATGGTGGCAACTTGCGTCTGCTGAGCATCAAAACGCCAGGGGATGGTTCATGTATTTCCAACAACAAATGAACAGAAGAAAATTGTAGGTCCAACCCTTGTCCTGTCTCGTTGCTCTCCACTGTCTTCCAGTGGCGTTTCGCTGCTTTACTCTTCCTACTACTACGAGCCAAGTCGCCCCGAAAACTACGTTGTAGTGCAATAAAGCGCAAAGTTATTGTGTGGACTAACTGTTCGGCATATTGATGTTCTAAAAGTAGGCACCTTATTTATTGCGTGCCTTATCATTGAATGGTACTGGAGAGCCTTGTACTAAGCCAATTTCAGTCAAGGCTGGCAACATGCCACCCGGCGCAGCGCATTTGGCAGGCTGTGGCTGCCTCATTCGTTAGGACAGCTTGATATTGCCAGGCAAATGGAAGCGGTAATGTTTGCGAAATGCAGCATGATACCATCACCTGCAGTAGCACTAAAAACAACCACTCGACGAATGATATCGCCAAGGCTGGTCGCAGGGCAGATGCACCCGGAAACACTATAGGCGCACAAGAAGTGACGTGCGCTTACTTTATCAGCCCTTGCATTTCTGTGCTAGTATGATTGATATGTGGGGTGCAACGTGCCAAAACCAGCATATGATTATGAGAGACGCCATAGTGGAGGCCTTCCGGAAATTTCGACCACCTGGGGTTCTTTAACGTGCACCAAAGTCTGAGCACACAGGCCTACAATATTTCCGCGCCTCCATCTGAAATGCAGCCGCCGCAGCCGGGATCTGATCCCGCGACCATTTATGTGCTAATAGAATGCTGAACTATAAAATAGATCTGAAATACTAATTGGAGCTAAAACGTGTAAGTATGATGTGAAAAAAGGCACCAAAACAAAGAAAAATTCCTACATTTTCTCAGAATGTTTAGGGCAGTCATCTACGTTGAGAGTATACCTTGCGCAAGCGTCATGGTCAGCCTACAAAGATATTTAGCAAGCCCGCTTTGGAACAAACGAACCATACTGCTAAATCTGCGACTCAGGGAGTCGCACAACCGCAGTCATCATGCGTGATGACGGCGCGATAGCTCATCAGAGCATGCTCTGGCGAGCTATCCAGCGAAAAGGTGGTATACTGCGATTATACGCTGTTTAATATGGTAATTATGACAGAAGACCATTATTTGATATTATACAAGACCGTAGATCATCAGTAAACTTACAAAAAATAATAACGGCCTTACTGATTGCAAAATATGTATTAACCTGAAGACAGTGCTCCGGATATAAACTGTCGGCGGCAGGTGAATTACGAGAGTGCGAGTCAGCCCAGTCTCATGCGGTTGCATAGAGATAGTGGGGGCGTTTTCAAGCCTGAATACGCATAAGAGTCAGACTGTTAGCCTGCCACATGTTCAGTCTTAGAGACCGAATCACCAAAACGATGGTTGCGAGTCACATCAAGGTTTTCACATATATAAGCACGATTTCACACAACTGCACAATCAATCTCGCCACAGGACGGATCGCCACTGCGAAATCTGTAAGCAAATGTGACACATTCGTATCCATATACCATGGAAGGTAAAACAACCGGAGGTTATCTAATGAAAAATGGATAGATTTGGCTATTTTCCGACGCTCGGATTGATACTGATAACGTATGTCGATACGGCTTCTTCAATGCGCTCGCCTGTGCTGTTTCCTGGCTCTCAATTATTAGGTAATTAACCACAGAGTGCTCAGAACAGGAAGTTCCATCTACTGCTGCCACAAAATGCCCGGCAATTGCAGATTCTTTATGCTTTATCCGGTTATCCCGATTAAAGAATAGGCGCAGTTGCTCCTTCGCCGCCATCTTTACATTGATCCTCTTTTTCTGTGCGGAAGTATGTAACCTCACCCTCCCGTTCTCCAGAGTGCGCAAATATTGTACTTGAAAATAACGGGTATTTTTCAGCGCCCAACACATTGTTCACCAGCACCGTCATCTGGCAAGGACCCCGGGCACGTCGTCGCTTTTAGTAACAGCGGCAGCTATCGGTATTCGGCGAGACAGGCAATCTCGTGGAATGATTTAAACCGCGTCGTTGGCCGCCCCTCAGAAGGACACAAAAGAAGGAAGGCAACCACGCATCTGTTCGGGAACCCGGCATGCTGACTAGGGCTCAAAGGCGCTGACTAGGGTCTTTAAGAGTTGACAGAGTGATGTGCATGTCGGAGGCTAGGTAGCACGCGCACAGCGCTCGGCTATTTTCGTTCCTGAAAAGCTGAGCAGTAGAGGTGCCTTTCGCGCGCCTAATAAGTTACATCCCGCCGAAGGCAAGCCACTGGCAGGCGTGAAGGACGCCTTCGTCGGACCTGCTCCTTTTCAAACTGTTTTAAGCCTTTGTCAGTGTAATGAATAGCCATTGTGGTGACAAGCGAAGTTAAGAACGTCTCTTAGGCATAAGTCTGTGTGATGTCGAAGTATGCTTGAAAGGGGACGATTACTGGTATTTAGGGAGCAAGGGTCCATTGTGGTCAAATAACGCCAAGACATAGTCAAATGCGAGAGCAATGGTGTTTTCACTATTATAATGGGCATACTCGAAAGAGCTCATCTGAAATTTTATTCCAGACCCGAATAGACGCAGAACGACCGACCAGGACAATTTACGTCTGTCTGAATAATAACGGACACTTGTGTAACAGTGGCCGTATTGCGGCCGTATAAGTGCGGATAAGGTGGGGGAGAAAAGTTACAGTATGTTGCTGGTCCACGTTGTATTCACATTTGCGAAGTGTGCATTCATATAAATCTGCCTACCGCATAGCTGCCTATTCTCATTCTCCCTTCTCTCTCCTGCGGTCTGTTTGCTTCATGCGACTAATGAAAATCCGGTCCCTCACCCTTATTTTTTCTTTCAATGAGAAGGTCTACGTTCCAACTGTTGTGATGCCTTGAGACACCAAACAAGGGCTTATTAAATAGTTGCCTACTACCAAAGTACCTGCAACGTAACTTACTAGGCGACGCCGCGGTAGGCAAGATGTTCTGTACCGACCGCCATGTTTGCGAGTGCATTTTGTGGCGCTGGCTAACGGCCTCAGGATTACCTCCTAAGCATGCTCCCAACTGTGAAGTGGTAACCGCACCACGCTCTAACTCGACGTGATGATGTAATTTATTCGAAGGCGCGAGTGGATTCCACTTTCGGCGTCTTGTCTTTTTCTTCCAATTTCATTTCGCTTTACCGTATTATTTGTGTGCTACATATACATAAAAGAAAGTACTTTTTCCTCCATTGGTTGGCATTGCCTGTTGGTGTCATATGGAGGTGATTATATGCGGAACTTCTTTCCGTTAGCCGTTAAAGCAAGGCCACCATTCCGCGTTACGAGACTATGGTCCACATGCGTAGAAAGAAGCCGCCCTTCTTGGCGGCGGACAGTCTGGGGGACCTTGCGCGCGCCCAGAGGCGCCCAGCAGCCGGGGTGCCGGTCAGCCGTCGGTCCGGCCGAGACAAACAAGCGCGCGTGCATTGTGCGCAGCGGTAGCCGGGATCGTGGCGGTGGTGCTCAATTGCCAGCGAGCGCCATCCGTCACTGTCAATTTGGAGCTTATAGCTGCGCCGGCGTGACGTTTCTGGTGTGCTCCGCTCGAGCAGCGCCATTATCCCGGCCGTGTGTGCCGGAACAACAGCAGACAGACGCGTCTCTATTGGGGGCCTTTTGTGACGCGCCACTTCGGGCCGACATCAAGTACGTAATGAAGATGATGCTCTCCTTTTGTGGTCGGCCTGCCACACGGACCGCTTAATTATGACGCATCTGGGCAAGGCCAAATTGACCAGGCAGCGAAACGAAAACACCGAATCGTTTTCTTTTGTGAACGAGGGGTTCCGGCGGGATGGGTAGCCGAGTGGCCCGTGTAAAGATTTTGAGTTATTGGCGCGGTCCTCGCGCCAAAGCTTGACGGCCGAGATGAAGACGTCCCGGAGCCCGCTTGCTCCTGAGACGCTCGCGACCTCTGGTGCACCTCCGTCACTTGGGCGCGTCAAGGCGTTGCGTGCGCAATTTGGCCGCGCCGAGGCCCATCTGTTAGAACGGCGCCGCTCGCGCGGACACATTCTTAGCTCTGACGGCCTTTCGAATTGGCCACTGGTCTTCATTGTCCCTCTCTAATAACTTGGCAGAGCCGCCTTTCGCGCGCGCCTCGAAAAAGTGATTCGAATTGGCTCGTCGGCGCACACGTTCGCGGCTCCCGCCAGCGCCCACAACTAATGAACTCTCCCGGGCACACCCCAAGCCAAACACACGCCGACGCTTGCGTGTAGCCCGCGTGCGCAGTACCCTTTTGCGGGCCTTCTGAAATCGTAGGACTCACCCTTGGCGACCTGCTTCACCGTGCGGATGTGGTCTAGCTCCGTACATCTGCCTTCTCGTGAAAGACCAGCCACAAGATATATTTAAAAAATTTGCTCATCTTAGTACTGCCTGGGTGCTGTCAAATGGGAGGCGACATGTGAGCTCCGTTTGATGAATACGTGTGGCAGTGTTTATACCTTAAAAGGCGCGTCCCAGGATTTTAGCAGTGTTAATAAACAAGCGTGACGCGTTTACTGTACACGTGGGGATCCCGCATGCAAACTATGAAACAGCTCAGTGAAGCGAAAAATGGTGGAAATTTCAAACAGAAAGCAACGTGCCCCTATTTTCTCATGAGATCGAGCTGTGCTTTGGGATAATGTGAATATGTCCTACGCAACGAGCGCTGCAGCACAGCTTGAAACGTCACTTACCGTGGTACAAGGCGGAGCATGCCTGCCGTAATCAGCTCTAACCAAATGTTCCTTCTTATTGTCTTCATTATAGTGGAAAGTGGGAAAAGTTGGTACTTATGCATGATCTTAACTAGCCCTTGTAAACCAGTACTTTATTTTTGCTGCTTAACATCATGCATAGCACATCAAGCACTAGCAATACATAGCTAACAGGCGCGTAGCCAGATATTTTTTTCGGGAGGAGGGGGGGTCCGCACCGAGCTGAATGGGGAGCTCATTGTGAAAGATGAAGGGAATGAAGACGTGAAAATGTAGAGAGACATAGAAACAGACACGAAAAAGACATAGAAAAAATAGATAGCAACATAGGAAGAGAAGGAAAGAGAAATAAATACAGAGAAAAAAGCAGAGAGAGAGAAATAATGAGAATAAAGGAAAATAAAGATATAAAGAGCGAAAATGAAATAGAGAAAAATTCAAAAAACAGAAATAGATTTAAAAAGATGCAGAAAGCAGAGGGAAATAGAAAGAAAGAGGAGAGAGAAAAAAGTTCACATGGTATCTTGTGCATTCACTCGAAGGAGAAGGCCACCTTCTTTTTCGCTCTAAACGTGGCTTTGCCGCACTGCCTCCCGGATCGGAGGTTGTACACCTGCTTTGGTAAGAGGTGTGGTGTCACCATGTGTCGTCACGCGATGAGGCGACACAGCGACCTTGTTATGAGGTCACAAACTTTGGCCATCTGCAACATCACGATGGCGTCATCGCGTGATCATTTTTCGCATCACTCATGCTGACACCGCCGACGCGGGACTCGGGTCAATTTTCGCGTTCAATGAGGCATCTAAGGTTTCCTCCTTGGAAGAGAAACAAGTAAGGCCACCCAGCTGTTCTCTTCATGCTTGGCCCCGCTAGTGTGGAACTGCCGCAATTTTTTTTAGAGAATTCTGAGACCTTTGACTACCAAATACTTTTCGACGCAACGACCATCCTTGAAAGCGAGACTGACTGGAGGAAAAGGCTACTACTCTAGTCGTGGCATATGGAGCGAACGACCCAAAACATCAACCGTTCCTTCGGAACCCTTCCCCTGGTCTATGCACACGGACTACGCTCCGCGGCAACACGGGGGTCATTAACTGCCTCGCGAGAGCCTTGAAGATGCAGCTGCAACGTAGCTACAGCCCCCCTGAGGTAGGAATCAAGTTGGTTCCGGAACGTCGGGTTTACGCATTTTCACCTACTTCAGAGTTAAAATCGTTTCCCAGTTTACTTACTGAACCAGACATCTGTCGAATGTTTACATTCAGGCGTAAGCCCCACCGTGGTAGTCTAGTGGCTAAGGTATACTCGGCTGCTGACCCGCAGGTTGCGGGATTGAATCCCGGCTGCGGCGGCTGCATTTCGATGGAGGCGGAAATGTTGTAGGCCCGTGTGCTCAGATTTGGGTGCACGTCAAATAACCCCGGGTGGTCGAAATTTCCGAAGCCCTCCACTACGGTGTCTCTCATAAACATATGGTAGTTTTGGGACGTTAAACCCCACATATCAATCAATTACATTCGAGCGTAAGTAGTGTGTTCACACAAACAAAGCGCCGCACTTGCCGAGGCCAGAGGAACAAAAACGGCCATCGACCGGTCGTAAAGCTGAGTATATATGCTCGTATAGCCCACAACAGGCACGAAGCGACGCCTCTTACGTGTATCATAGCGCTCGTTGCGCAGTTTCATTACACAACCGACATACTGCAGTGGCGAATCACCGTGGATGAAAACTGGGCCTCGTGATCATCTACGTGCCATGAGCCACGAGTCAAGCTTTGAAGAGCGCGTTAATGTCGCTTGAACTCGTTTAAACGCCCAAAAGTATGAATTACCAGCGCTTCGCGCACTCTGTCACCACGATACCGCAAATTGGGAGCGGGTCGCATTCGCTCTGGCTGCTCGCGGAACTGTCCTTCACCGAAAACCTGGGTTCCGCGGAACCCAGTTTGAGAACCCATAATATAGACGACAGCCTATAATCTATACCGACACGTTCGATCAAGACTGTCATCAGATCAAACAACATTGCTAGGTGTCCATGTAGCGTCACCTAGTGCAAATAGAGCCTTGATACAGCTTGGGCCCGGCCATGGTCACTCCAGGGGGCTATGCAAGATGAGCCGAGCTTCTCGGGCAGACGAGTTTGCTCCGAGCTCGCACTGCGGCGGCCATGGCATGAAGGCTGTGCGGAGTGCGTGATAGCAGCGTTTATAAAAATGGCTACAGGAACGCGCGTGGCGTTGAAAACTCATGTGGGACATTTGCGGTGGTTATCAAAGAAACACCGCGTGCGAACACGTCAGCGCGGCCACCCAGTCAACATTTTGACAGTGCAGCGACGTCAGCGTGATTGTCGCGCTATCTTTTTGTCAACTCAGCACACGCCTCTCACAGGCGTGTTCGTGGGCATTTGTCATCTTTCGGACAGGTTCTTTCGTTCCACCTGCAGCATGAAAATTTTCATTCTCGAAGGCTGCAAAGGGTGCACACGCAGCACTCTCGTGCTGCTCGTTTCGCTTCTATCGACTATTGCAGATAAATTTAAGGGCAGGTGGTCACCAGAGGCACTCGCATCGTGGCAGCGATGCGGCTGTAATTAGATAAGTCGTGAGCGCGGTGCATAAGATGACCGGTAATATGGGCAATCGAAGGGAACTGTGGGATACGACGGCTTCCGGTTTGACGCACCACGCGGGTCGCGCGCATTTTTGTACCGCTCCGCTGAAAAAAGTACCTCTGTGCAACGCTAGTGCTTTAGAAGTTGATTTTTTTTTTTGCTAACCATGACTGCAACGATGACAAGCTACGAAAGCTATGAATGGTAAGGAAACTTTTTTTATCGCACTAAAATGATCTGCAATGCTTTTATGCTGCTCGGGGGTACTGTCAGTTTGGCTAGCAGATCAGTCGATACAGAAGACAGTTTTCATTGTATGATACGTTACTGCAGATAAGAAAAAAATCGCCATTTTAAAAATCTCAGAGGATGGGGATTACTGTAGCAGTGTGCTAAGAGTTAATTTCGGGATCGCTGCTGCGGCCGACTATGTCGGTCAATCGGCATGAAGCGTGGCACGTATTGAGCGTGTTGAGATATCGTTCTTTTTTTCTAGTTTCAAGCGCGCTATAAAATGCATATCGTAGTCGAAGCCAGGTGCTTATTTGAACACTGATCTTGGTCAAGCTGCGTGTTACGACGGCACATACACAATACAGTCAGACATATATAGACGGCGCGCAAGAATCGAAGCCCTGCGCTTGTTTAACGCACTTCTTCCTTTTTTTCGTCCTGGCGCATAGTTTGGCCAAAATGAACGCAAATGAACTCGTTCAGCGCTTCGTGTAAACTTACTCTTGAGTGAAGCTTTCGCGTTTGTCATATATATGGGCGCAATGGCCGGCGCTCATCAAGTATGATAGGTAGACTTTGCCTGCGCGTCCCTATAATATCTTTGCAAGGCGCACCTGTGCGACAATATATTTCTCGATATAATATTCGCAGCAACTTCATGCATAAGCTGTTTATTAGCGCAGAATACACCCGCACCTGTGATAACTGGTTTTAGCACACTCTGGCTCCAACGTTTGGTACCCAAAGGCCACCTACATGTCGCTGTGGCTCTCTTCACAGCCGCGGCTCACCTTACTTTTTTTTCCTCCATTCCATGGAAGGGCCGCGTCTTAGCCGAAGCAATTAACATCCTCCAATGGCGAAGCTCTCCACTTCCATATACCTGCGTAATCTGGGTTTCTGGACACGAGGGTCTACAGGGAAATGAAGCGGCTCACGCCGCTGCCCACGGGCACGTCAGCCGGGCTGCCCTGGGACCAAAGGATACCCGATCCGTGGCTGCTGAGATTGAGGTAGTAAAAAACACCTACTCGTCGTTACTTCAACACTACAAACTGGAGCGACGGGTGTACCCTCCACCTCATTCAAGGCTAACCAAGGAAGAGAACGTGATTTTCAGACGCCTACAAAGCAACACTTACATACATGGCATATTAATGCACCGCCTCTATACCCAACGACACATGGCTGCATGTGCCCTCTCTGCAGCGTACCGAACACCCTGGCATTCCATGCAAACCACGACGTGGAGTGAAACCAAGCCACAAGAAAAAACGACGACCACCTAATGGAAACGTGGGAGGCCAAGCTCGTCCTCGATGATCTCGAAGACCAGCGACAACTCGTCGCAAGGGCCAATAGGGCAGTTCAAGCCAGAGGGTTGCTGGACTAGGGAACCCTCCCACCTTAGAGTGACACCAGGCTTCGATCGGAACACTGCTTTTAAATAAACGTTTATTTCTCTCTCTCATTCCATGGGAATCGATACCTGCATTTGCCTTTCACGCTCGAGTTGGAGCAGGTTTATCAGAACGAAGATAAACGGGCGAGCGCGCGCGTGAATCCCGAATAGGTGGTGGTGGTTAGAAGATGAGAAAAGGCACCTAAATTCTGCAACCCGGTCGGGCACAGTGCCTTCCCGAATAATCAGAGGCTTGCGGCGTAGCGGTTCACCATCGCCTACTCCTCTCGAACCGAAAACCGGTGGCAGACGATGCACAATCCCTCACTCTTTTACTGGTCACCTATTGAATGCGAGACATCGTACATATAGCCACGTGGTGATATCACTTTTACTTCTGCGTGCGTGTATGTATAGTCTGCTGATAGATTAATCGGGCCGCTCGACGTGATTACTGCTCCTCGGCAAGAGCAAACGTGGCTGGCGAACCCGATCTTGCCGGGGCCGTCTATCAATCAAACTGATTGACGCTTGAACTCGGATGCAAACTCATTGATTTTGAAAAGGCCCGAGCTCAACTCGTGACTGTCATGGTGGCGGTGTGACCGTCAAGCGTTTGATGCCGTGAACGCTAAGCGGCAGCTTCATTGCATATAAAAAATTGGTGAGCTTACACAACTTGTGCAAAGCTGGAGCCATAGAGGAGCTTGTGATAACCTAGCTTCTTGCAGCTTTTTAAGTTGGTCGTATGCTCAAGTGCGTGGTCGGCTCCGAAGTGAATACCGCATCAGTTTTTCCTTAATTTTGATTGTACTTATTGTCATAAGCTTAACAACCATTACACTGAGCTGTTTTGTCATCATTGATAAGGTTTTAATTAAAACGCGATCATCTCGGGTGCAATTAGTATAGCCATTAGCAGGCTAGAGCTACTAAACGTAATCTTGATTTGCAAGATACTAATTTGCAACATAAGAGTAAGGGCTAATCAGCCGGATTTTACTTAGCGTGATTATAATTGGCGTTTCGTTAATTAGCATAATTTAGTTAGCTCATCAACTACCATACTTTAGTAAGCCTGGTCATAGCTTTACATGGCTTCACTAGCACGGTCCTCTTAAGATGTGGCGTAAATACCTAGACCTTACCATGACTTGGCGTAAATAGCTTGGTCATAGCATGGCCTGGCCTAACTAGTCAAGGGTACTGTCGATCCACCAAATAGAAAATTCCCCGGCCGCACCTGCTCACGTACTAGCGGGCGATGACAACAAAGAAGACGCACACCGGCCGAGCAGCGCGCCAGATTGTGCAGGCTGACCATGATGATTAACACGTTTAGCTGCGGTCTCGATGTTGTAAAATGCTCGGCTGGTACTGATCTCAGAGACCACCATGCTGACTATTCTAAAACAGACTTAATGCAGGTATTAAAAGCTTCAAAGTAAATTCAAACACCCCGTCCCTCTAAAAAATATCGTCACGAAACGTTTCTGACACATTTATTGCATAGGCGCACTTCTGCACTCAACGGAACGACAAACAAATGAAAGGTGATGCCTAAACACCACCCAACTTAGCCTATTTGACTTTTTCGTACTGTTGGCTCATTCATAAAGGAGATGTCGCCAGAACTCGGACAGATATCGAGTTTCGCGAAACTCGGCTGATCCACTCCAGAACTTTAAAAGAGTGTATGGATTCGAGCTTTTGGGTACGGTTCATCTATGCGTAACAGCGAGGAAACGAGTAGACAGAAAGAAATACAAAAGAAATAGCGTTGAACTACCAACAAATGCGTTTATTTGTGCTAGCACGAATGAATACGCTTCTACGCATGTCAGGTAGGGAAGGCGGACTGAAAAAAGGCGCATACGCTCTACCCTATATACATCGGATCTATTTAATGGTGGAGATAGCTAATCGCCTTGTCTGTTAATGCTATCAGGGTGCAATGACACGTGCTGACCCCAGATTATGCATTAGGCTTCGTAAATTGTTCTTCATTTCGTATGCTTCGCATTGTTCGCAGCTATCGATATTCCCGAGCTTGAGAAATCTACAAAGCCTACGAAATGCATAACCATCATTTTTGAGAAGCCATTGGAGCAGGCAAAATCTGGTTTTGTAGCAGCTACCTCTGTGTTTAGAGCACGCACTGGCTTTCTATGACACACACACTGCATAGAAAGAAAATTTAGCTGTAATTTAGTTCAATCATTCCCTCAGTTTACAAAGTCATTTGTATAGAAGCAGCAAGCCCACAAAAAAGCACAAAATATAAACGAAAGTAGGATAATCGGTGACATAATATACTGAGGGAAGGATATTGCAATTACATGCTAGCTGCAGCATAAAATTCATAGCAACGCACATGCACGCACGCGCACACACCGACACACACTCAAAGCTCGTTACAGTATTACCTCGTTAATACGTATACATGCCAAAAACCAGTCAGAAATGTAGCTAACTAGCACTAAACGTAGTGTGCATTAACCACCAAGTACATAAGCGTTCACAGGGTTCTCCTTCAGGGAAGGGGGGGGGGGGGCGAAGGTTCGTCGCAGCTACCCCTTCCCTAGTATGTCAATGTTTGGGGCTGATTTTGCACCAAAATCTCGCCCCCGTGCGCACAGCTATGACCAAGTATCAATTTACATTGCTTTCCATGCGCAATCACCGCTGAGCAAGGAATAAGGGCAGTGGCAGAGCAAATATTGACTAGCGTGCCCACCATAAAGACATTTCTCTCTTTTAGATGCGAAGCAGCTCTTTGACTAGTCAGTGTAACTTGTAGGTTCGTATGCTCAGATTTGGGTGCACGTTAAAGAACCTCAGGTGATCGAAATTTTCGGAGCCCTCCACTACGTTGTCTCTCATAATCATTAGTTGTTTTGGGACATTAAACCCCACATATCAATCATATCAATCTACTAGCCAGTGTAACGCTGTCCCTCCGTAAGAATGCGCAAGCTGCAGAATGAAGCTCGTAGCAGCACACACGTACATACATACATACATACATACATACATACATACATACATACATACATGCATACATGCATACATGCATACATGCATACATACATACATACATACATACATACATACATACATACATACATACATTACGGGAAGAAAAGATGCCGTAGAGTATATTTATTAGGTATGTTTAAACACATAACGCCAGACATACGAGGCAGAGCCAAGTCCACGCGGATATCAGTGAGCGTTGTCTTCCTCTTTGCTGTCTTCCTCTTCATCTCCGACAGCGCTTCGTAGCATTACCCACGGCGGCGAAGACAGCGACACGGTGTTCGACTGGTCGGAGTGGAACGGCTTTAGTCGCGTGACGTGAACGATGTCAGATGATCGCGCTGTGGTAGTCTCCGGAGGTTTGACCTCGTACGTGACGTCGGTGAGTTGGCGCAAGGCTTGGTATGGACCATAGTATGGAGAAGTCAACTTCTCACAAAGACCAACTCACCGTGATGGTGTCCAAAGATGGACCATGTCACCAGGATTGCAGTGGGCATCCCGGTGGCGAACACCGTATATTTGTCGTTGCTTTTCTTGCGAAGTGTTAAACCTCATTTCTAGCGATCGCATCGCGAGCGTATTTTGATGCCGTATCAAGAACGGGCGAAAGAAGCGTGTCGAGAGTCAGCGTGAGTTGTCGTCCGTACAAGAGAAAAAATGAAGGGAAACCTGTAGAGTCATGCCAAAACGTATTGTACGCAAATGTTACTAACGCCAAAGCTTCGTCCCAGTCCCGATGATCTGGCGAAACATACAGGGCGAGCATGTCCGTAAGCGTTCTGTTGAACCACTTCATTAGGCTATTGGTCTGCAGGTGATATGCAGTGGTGAACATGTTTTGTAGCGCAAGCATGCAAGATGTCTTGGACTACCTTTGATAGAAAGTATCGACCCTGGTCTGTAATTAGGCGTCGAGGAGGCCCATGGCGAAGTATGACGTCCTCGAGGAGAAAGTCAGCGACGTCGGTTGCACAACTGGTAAGGATAGCCCGTGGGATTGCATACCGAGTCATGTAGTTGGTGGCAACAGCTATCCACTTGTTTACTCTGATGGATAGAGGAAAAAGGCCGAGGAGGTCAATACCAACTCTGTAAAATTGAGATGGTATCTCTATGGGTTGAAGGCGCCCTTCTGGATGGGTAGCTGGTGTTTTGCGTTGCTGACATGATTTTCACGAAGCTACGTAACGACGTACACAGTGGTAGATACCGGGCCAAAATAAAATCGGCCTCGAACACGGTCGTAAGTCCTTGAGACGCCCATGTGACCAGCAATAGGAGTGTCATGACATGCGCGAGAACAGTCTGACGCATATTCGTAGTCAGGACCGTCAGGTTGCATGTTGTAAAGGTATAGAACACCATCATGGAGAGCAAACATATGGAACAATGGAGGTGTAGTGGGGTCACTCAGTCGGTTGATGATCTCTCTCGGTGAGGGTGAACGTACTACGGCGAATAGCTGTCACAACATAGAAGGGATCAGTCTCTTCACTACTGCAAGTGCATAAGGCACTTATGAAACAAATGATTGCGTATTCAGCACCGATTCTCCCGGATTTATCGAAAACTACAGAGGAGCACCTTGAGAGATTACTGGCAAGGGGTTAAGGGTATGCTTGGGAGTCCCACAGACAACATCGAGTTCTAGTTCTCTCGTAATCGCCGAAGCTCGTCATCCGCCATTCTCTTCCGGAGCCCTCCACTGCAGCGTCTCTCATAATCATATGGTGGTTTTGGGACGTTAAACTTCACATATCAATCAATCCGCCATTCTCCGTAGTACGAAAGGCCGAAACTTGTCGCCATGTTTTACTTATTACAACGCAGCACGAGACGCATTCATTGAACCTCGCACTTACAGAAAGAAAAGAATGAAAGCTACACAACATTGCACAGGAACATAAAGCATTAATACCGAGTTATGAGATAAACAGAGTAGATATTAATTTCGCTCCTTGGACGCTGCCAAGACCAAGAATACAGTTGTCGGTCGAGGGAATGACTAAAAAGGATATGTTCATGACAGTTTCGCAGCAGTTGGCACTATTTCAGATTTATTCCCAATATCCGCAGCATATTCGCGTGTATGCAGATGGTTCTTTCAATGCAAACTCATCTCCTTCAGCTTTTGTCATTTGGCAATAGAGCAGACATTGTCGAGTGACGTCTTCTACTGTTGCGGATATCTGCAATTCTATCTCCTCTACGCTTCATAACATCCGAAAAAGAGGCACAAAATGGGTCATTTTGGCGATTCGAAGGCCACTCTAGCATCGATGCAAAGTGATAAAGTATTACAGAACGCTTTCCTGTTATATGAGACATTAAAAGAACACGCACAAGCAAAAAAAAAAATAACCACGTGATCGAGTTTCACTGGATTCCAGGTCACTGCAACATTTCAGGAAACACTGCAGCTGACGCTGCGGCAAATAGGGCTCACATTAACGAAGGGTGATTTGTTCTGCCGATTTCACACACTAAAAGGCGTCTACTCCTAAGACCGCTAACCCGTAGCGTCACCAAAGACAAATGGTTTGACGGAAAATTTAAAAGTTGAGACTTACACAAGGTAGACCCTTGCATAAAACTAAGCATCCCATCAAAGTTAAGAGGAAATAGAAGATTCGAAACATTGATCCACCGCCTATACGTCTTGGTAAGCATTTACGCGGCACGTAACGCAGGATAAAGTGTGCGCCGCTATGTAGAGTGCTCCTGCGGCCACCCTGACGAAGATGTACGTCACCTGCTTCTGTAGTGCCCGAAATATGAAACACAAAGGCAAGTATTACGAGGAAGTTTGCAACATTTAGATCGAAAGCCCTTCACAGTGACAAAAATATTCCATAACCAACTGCAGGTCTTCAGAAAAGAGCACTAGTGGTGCCTTTAAGACGTTTCTTGAAGCATTAAATATTTTATGGAAACATTGACCTACCGTATACGATGTCGTCTTCATGCAAAAGGAAATATGTAATATTTAGATAGTGTGTTTCATATGTGTAATCATCTGCCTCAGTGTGAACTGACTTTGTATGTGGAAATTGTGTACATATGTATCTAGTGTGAACTGACCTTGTATATGGAAATTGTGTACAAATGTATCTATTAGGCGAAAACCCCACATCTGTCAATCAATCAATGAATATATGTCAAGTATGATTCGGTGCAGGTTTGGAGTCGGCGCGCGAGTTCTTTTTATGCAAGGCGACGTCGCCCAATGCGCTTGCCGAATAGATCATTCAGCTTGTGCTTGCATGTGTCCCAGCTCGTTATTTCTTGCTCGTGGTTGCAAAACCAAACTTTGGCCATTCCCTCAAGGTAAAAGAGGATGTTGGACAGCATGAGCATCAAGTCCATGTTGTACAGTGTGCTCCCCCGTTCATAGAGCTGAAACCAATCCTCGACATCTTTGTTGTCAGTGCCGGAAAAGGTGCCTGGGTCGCGCGGTTGTGTCAAAACGACGGTGTGGTTAGCCGTGGTTTCTTGCGGCGTGGCAGGCCTGGCTGGTTTTTTGCGAAGCTGTTTGAAGCCGTACGCCATAGCAATCAGGGCTTTTCGCTGACACGGGTTACGCGCGGCTGTGGAGATCGTTTTACGATGAACGCAGTGGGGCTTATATAATACGGGATAAGCGGCAATGGCGTAGTGGTTAGAAAATCGGCCTCGCATGCAAGAGGCTCGTGGTTCGAATCCCGGTGCCGCGCAGTTCCCAATCAGATTAGAAAAATCCGCGGGGCGATGGGGAATTAAGAGGCCTGCGGTGCGGCCTCACCGGTGACCACCGCCGGTAACGCACTCCCTCACCAGAGAAGGATTGGCCACCCTGGTGCAGCATCTGGCCACTACCTCCCACATGCATACGTCAATTAACTGATGGCCCTCAGTCCCCAGCAACTGCAAAGGAACTGACTACGGCAGCGGTCAGATATGAAACGCAGCAGATGGTGCTAAGAATTCTCTGGATCCGGACAGGCCGCCATTGGAACCTGAACTTGGCAACGTTTAACGCTAGAACCTTATCTAGTGAGGGAAGTCTCGAGGAGCTAGAGGGTGTTAAATGTGATATAATAAGGCTCAGTGAGCCTAGGAAGACAGATGAGGCCTATAGGGTGCTGCAGAATGGGCACCTCCTTTGCTATCGAGGCTTGGCTGACAAAATAGAACTGAAAGTGGGGCTCCTAATCCACATAAACATAGGTGACAACATATTGGAATGCTACAGCCCTAATGAAAAGGTGGTAGGTATCGTAATTAATTTGAATAAGAGATACAAGATGAAGGTGGTACAGGCTTATGCGCCTACATCCAGCCATGATGACGCTTCAGTTGAAAGCTTCTAGGAAAACGTGGAATCGGCAATGAGTAAGGTAAAAACACAGTATACTATACTGATGGGAGATTTTAATGCAAAGGTAGGGAAGAAGCAGGCTGGTGACCATGCAGTGGGAAATTATGGCATCGGTACTAGAAATGCCAAAGGAAGCTACTAATAGAATTCGCAGAACGCAATAATTTACGGATTTTTAATACCTTCTACCGAAAACGAGGAAACCGTAAGTGGACATGGAGAAGCCCTAATGGCGAAAATAAGAACGAAATAGACATTATAATGAGTGCACACCCTGGCATCATGCAGGATATGGAAGTGCTCGGCAAGGTACGATGCAGTGCCCATAGAATGATACAGTCTCGAATTCGCCTAGACTTGAAAAAGGAATGACAGAAACTGATACGCAAGAAGCCAATCAATGAGCTAGCACTGAGAGGGAAAGTACAGGAATTCAGAGTGTCGCTGCAGAACAGCTACTCGGCTCTTAGTGAGGAAACCAACCTTAGCGTAGATACTACAATGAATGATAATCTGACGAGTATCATTACGGAGTGTGCAGTGGAAGTTGTAGGCACGGTACTTAAACAGGACACTAGCAAGCTGTCCCAGGAGACGAAAAACCTCATTAAAATGCGTCAAAGCGTGAAAGTCTCAAGTACAACAGACAAAATAGGACTGGCAGAGCATTCTAAGTTGATAAATAAGCGTAGGGTATCCGATGTAAGAAGTTATAACATGAAGAGAATAGAACACGCTCTGAAAAACGGAGGAAGCATCAAAGCAGTGAAGAGGAAGCTTGGGATAGGCAGAAATAGGATGTATGTACTAAGTAACAAAGAAGGCGAAATAACTACCAATATAGATAGCATAGTTAAACTAGCGGAAGAGTTTTACAAAGACCTATACAGTAGCCGGGACAACCCCGACCTTAATACTAAAAGAACTAGCAGTAATCCAGATGACAGCCCACCAGTAATGATCGAAGTCAAAAAAGCCTTGTAGAGCAGGCAAAGAGGTAAAGCTGCTGGTGAGGACCACGTAACATCAGATCTGCTGAAAGATGGAGGACAGATTGTGTTAGAAAAACTAGCCACCCTGTTTACGAGGTACCTCCTGACGGGAAGATTACCCGAGTCTTGGAAAAATGCGAACATCATCTTAATACATAAGAAAGGAGATGACAAGGACTTGAAGAATTACAGACCGATCAGCTTGCTCCCTGTAGTATACAAGCTATTTACAAAGGTAATTGCTAACAGAGTTAAGAAAACATTATATTTCAACCAACCAAAGGAACAAGCAGGATTTCGAACAAGCAACAATCGACCACAATCGTACTATCAATCAGGTAATAGAGAAATGCTCAGACTATATAGCCAACCGCTATACATAGCTTTCATAGACTACGAGAAGGCGCTTTATTCAGTAGAAATATCCGCAGTCATGCAGGCGCTGCGTAATCAGGGCGTCGATGAAGTATATATAAAAATCCGGGAAGAAATATACAGGGGATCAACTGCCACCATATTGCTTCATAAAAAAAGCAACAGAATATCAATGAAGAAGGGTCTAAGGCAGGGGGACACAATCTCCCCAATGCTATTTACCGCGTGCTTACAGGAGGTTTTCAGAGGCCTAGAATGGCTATAGTTAAGTATAAGAATTAAGGGAGAGTACTTTAGTCACCTGCGCTTCACCGATGACATTGCATTGCTGAGTGACTCAGGGGACGAATCGCAACTCATTTTTACGGAGTTAGACAAGGAGAGCAGAAAAGTAGGTCTTAAAATTAATCTCCAGAAAAGGAAAGTAATGTACAACAACCTCGGGAGAGAGCGGCACTTCGAGATAGGTAATAGTGCACTGCAAGTTGTAAACGACTATGTCTACCTAGGGCAGGTAATAGCTGCAGAGCCGAGCAACGAGATTGAAGTAACTAGAAGAATAAGCATGAGGTGGACCACATTTGGCAAGCACTCTGAAATCATGACAGGTAGGTTGCCACTATCCCTCAAAACTAAGGTATATAACAGCTGCATCTTGCTGGTAATTATCTATGGAGCAGAAACCTGGAGACTTAGAAAGAGGGTTCATCTTAAATAGAGGACCACTCAGTGAGCAATGGAAAGAAAAATGGTAGGTGTAACCTTAAAAGACAAGAAGAGAGCGGAGTGGAAACCCCACATATCAATCAATCAAGTTGGCCGCCGTGGTAGCTCAGTTGGTAGAGTATTGAACGTGTTATTCGAAGGTTGCAAATTTGCTCCCGGTCCAAGGCAAGTTATCAATTTGTACAATGTTCTTTGTTCAAATTTACATTACAAAGCTAAAACAGGGCATATTGTGAAACGAAGGACATTTAACAAACTTAGCAACATGGGCAGGTAAAAAAAATAAAAACTTGAGTTTCTGGGGAACAATTGGTAGCCGTCGATTCACGAAATGTTCTTGGAGAATGTACCCATATTTTGCAAAGTCCTGCAATGTCGATTGTAATACACGGTGGTGGGAACATGCTTGCTGTAAGAAATATTTGAATATGCACCTTTCCTACAACTACCCCTAAAACTTCCAGAAATCACACAGATGAACGATGCACATACCACGCAAACTCCCAGTGCTTAAAGAATGACATATGTCATGGTGTTTGAGCACAGGCTCTTCTTAATTAATGCGCTGTGGAAGGTTCACTAATGACAATATTATAACAATGCAAAGTCCCATGTAGTACCCCAGAAAGTGTTCATCTAACAGAAACACTCATTTAACAGAAAAGTACATTGTTTATACTGATAGAATTATTACTGGCCCAGCAGGAAATATTTGTTAACCAGAAACCAATGACAGCACATACATTTCTTAATGCAAAACCAACACCACCTAGAGCCTCTTTGGCATGTAAACTTTCTGCTATTTTCCTCCATGCTTGATTTCCTATTCAGTTGCATACTGTTTCTAGTTTTTCATCAGGCTAGTTTATTACACCACTAAGTAGATTGCTTGTAAAATATTGTTTACTAAAGGCTCAATACTTCATTGAAGATGTGCTGTTTTACGTTTAACATATAACAGCTTTTTGATGCAAGCCAAAAGATAATTGAAGTTGCTTCAGTAAGATATTACCATCTGTTTTTACAAAATAAGCATCATCTGTTTTCAAAGTAGGTAATAAAATATTTAGATGCTATAGTAATTTTTCTCAAAAAATGTTGACAATTTTTGAACAAATGAACCAGGATGACTTACAGGCCAAGTAAGCTCTCCATTGAATAAATTATGATACATTTGACATTACTTGGCACTAACCAGTGTCTTAAGAGACATATGTATAAAAATGGGGGGGGTCGAAATATGCATTACTCATGTCATTGTTTTTAAAAGGCATTTGTATCTTACACTGAAAACAAGGTGCTCTATAATTGTCATGGCATGAGTAACAATCAGTATGCATTAAAATGCTTCTAGATTTCATGTATTTATGTTACCTGTATTGAATTGGCAATATTTTTTCAGGGGAGACAAGTTGGCATGAGCACTACGATAACAGATCTGAGCTAGTTGGTTTGTCTTCGTGTTAACAGACAGAGAATGCAAACATGGACACCAGAGAGAAATAAAGGTGCACAAATGCCGACTAACAACTGAAAAGAAAGCAGACATGCGAACTAGCTAGTGCATATCTCGGGTGTTCATGTTTGCAAGTCACATATTTTAACTTTGCGCTTGTGATAACTATAAACTAGTGGTAAAGATTCTAACCTACACATTTTCATTTCAGTTCAAGCACTTAGTCGTATCTCTATTGCTTCAGTGCTAAATGACTGCTTAATATTTTTACCTAAGAACTATGGAATATGAAACGTTTGTAGATAAACTGCAAGTAATCCATGATTTCCTACCTTTCTTGGGAGCCTTTACCAGGTAAAATGTTAAGTATTAAGCTAAGCGCTTTATAATGTAAAAACAAAGTTTTCATAAGCCTCATTTATATTGCTAGATCCAGATGCATACATAAATTTACTGAAGAAATTGTGTTTCTAAGTTGTCCTATGTCTCAATAGATATTGTCAATAGTTCTCCTATGTCGCAAAAGACAAAACTTATTTTTCAGCGACCCTAAGGTCAGCTAGCGTATCTTCACGTGCAGAGTCGTGTACTTTGTCTTTTTGTAAACCCCATGCTCTTATTACAAGAGTGTATCTGCAGTGATTAATAAATAACCGAGACATTTTGATGGGTAGGGCCAGTTGATCTGGTAGTATCCTTGTTGTGAATAATGGTGGGTGTTGGGCAAAGCAATATAAAGGAGTCTGAAAACAATGTAGATTTTGAACAAGCGTATTTGCTGTAAGTAGATGAAAAAATTCATTTATTCCATTACAAATAAAGTGGTTAAGTGTGAGGTCATAATTTATTGCAATAGAGGGAAAAGCGTCAAAAGACACTCGGGGGGGGGGGGGAGCTGGCTTTGTGTTACATCACAGTTAGTTCTCCAATCTAATGTTAAATGAAATTTCCAGTGGAGTATCCTGGCTTTCTTCTGAAAATAATAACAGGAGCCAGACAAAGGCAATTAAAACAAAACAGCAGACTGCAGGAACTTTCTAAGCTTTCACAGCACCAAAAACTTTGTAAAGTATTCCTCTTTGAGCATCTTTAAACAAAAGCTAACTTCTTTTTTCATGTCATTGCTGGTAGACTTCCACACCTACCGAGCCAAAGGGAAAATGTTTCCTTCTGAACTATTTTATTACCAAGTAAACCCCTTCACACAAAATGGTGCACATCATAACTTTCAGTTTCAAAAATTTCGCGAGGTAATGCTTAAAGCAGGCGTTATACTAGTTTTAATAATCAATATAAGACTATTCATAACTTTATCAAACTGTAGTAAAATTATGTCTTAATAGGCAGTAAAATTATGTCTTAATGTTAAAAATATGTGTTCATTTTGACTGTGCAATATTTTCATAGTTAACTAGTACACTACAGTCACACACGGCACAGGACCCTTCAGTTTGGTTAAACAGAAAGCAGCAGGTTCGACTCAAATGTGTAATGAGCTTAGGGATAAGAGCAGGCAGTGAGCTACGGTAACATCAACAATATATAAGTCCTTGAGAGGTCTCTTTCTATCGATACTTTTTGTTGAACCGACAAAATGTAAAAATGTGGTTAAAAAAACACCAGAAAAAAAATCTCTTGCACAAGAACATGATTGATTTGTTCGGTTTAACGTCCCAAAACCACCATATGATTATGAAAGACACGTCGTAGTAGACGACTCCGGAAATTTTGACAACCTGGGGTTCTTTAACGTGCACCCAAATCTGAGCACACGGGCCTACAACATTTCTCGCACAAGAACAAGTGGGCTAAAGATGTTAGGCCTGTGTGGACGAAGTAGCACAATCACACCATAAGCTGGTGGAGTGGTCTTCCACGGAGACTTCTCTAAACTCTCATGGGGTGCCTACTGCAGGTACGCTAGCTGGGTACCCACAACACCAATCACCATCATGTTGCATAATAACGAAGTGCCCACCGTGCATCTGTAAGGTGCTTATGTAGCTTGCACGCTTTGTTGATGCTGCCGTCGATGACGAAAATGGTGAATAATGGTGTGGCCTTTTGTAATGAGTGGGAAGCTTTCGACCATCCATTCATTAATCAGTTCACATGAAGTAAAGTCTCGGGCAAATCTACTCTTCTTACAAGCAATTAATGCGATTCATCACCTAACATGATGCCTTCAAAGGGTGTTTTTGCAAAGAATACTCCAGCACTTCCACAACTTTATGGCAGGATGAATGATCACCATCTGGATTTCGGCTTGAATTGCTCCCACACTGAGCTTTTTTTTTTCTCAGTAAGGATGACAGCTGCAGACGATTTTGCCACTAAATCTGGCTATTGTGAGCTCATAACTTACACTGCAAAAAATTTCTTTTGTGTAGAGAAATCATATGACCCCACCAATGAAGAACAGCTGTGTGATACGATTACGCTTATTATGAAATAAATCGCACACTTGGACAGTGATTGCAGCACAGTTTCTATCAAAAGTGCATAATATTAAGCCAAATTAGTCATTTGCTGGAACCAAATTAGGCCTTTGGGCTATTCTTAAATTCTGTACTTTTGAGCAACAATGAGCCTCACATTGTATGCTATGACCTTCATGCACGAGTTCAAATTGACAACTTCCTCACGACCAAGACAGAGCAGTAGGTTTTCAGAGGCTTGCTGGATGACAAGGAGAATCTGATAAGACTTGACAGAATTTGAGCTGGTTGCCCTTCTCTGCAATCATCCACAGTACAGGAATTCAAAGCTTTTTTCATGGCCCACGATGAGCGCATATCAATTTCGGTTCATCTCAGCTGGATACCCTTTTCATTTTGAATGTACTCTTTATATTATAAAGCCCTTAAATTATAAAGTCTTTACATTATAAATTAAAATATAAATTATAAAGTTATAAAGTCGTAACTTTTCTAAAACCTTGGGTGTGGAGCATCACTTGGATGTTCCTTTGAATCTCCCACCATCTTATTGATTAATTTTGCGACTCATTCTTGAATTGTGTTCACTACTGTGGCACACTTCTCACCCTTTTATTTACAGTCTTAAATGACAGCCTAAGTCTGTAAGTGACGCAAGTGTATCCTGGATGAGAGGCAGGTGTGTTTGGACACTCTATTTCAATTAGAGATTCAGACTTTATGTGAAGACTTAATTTTTGTGGCAGTATTGAAGATCTTCCACGGAAATTTGTTATTAGGCCCTGGGTTTTTACATCACCCTTCATAATTAACAATGAGAGAATTATGCAATACACCAGGCAGGGCTCGGCGAAACACAAATTAAGGCATGCATAGCTCGTCCTAAAAGACTTTGTATAATGATATTTTTCACCAACCTGTGCACGGAAGAGCACGAAATTTAGCATAGTGTACCTGGCAGTGCCAGAAAAGGTGCTGGAGCAGTGTAGAAATTTTGGCTAGTTGGTGTGGGTTCATCTTGGTCAAGCAGCATGTTGGGGCAAGACAGAAGTGAGAAAAACAAGTGCAAAAACAAGTACTTATGAGATGCCATTGTGTCATGTGAGGAGTGATTGCATTAACTACAGAAAAAAGTGCGCATAAGTAATTAGAACATGTCGCATGAGTTCAGTAATTTTAAAAAATTTTAAATTTCAACTTCTTCTGACTTATATCGCATCTATGCAGGTCACTTGAAGTTTTAGTTATCCTACTTTATGTACCGCATATATAAAGAATGCCAGCCACTACAGTGGCCAGATTTCGCTTCTGTAGCACAATGAAATACTACCCTCGTATATTGGTGCTGCTTTTTTGTCATAAGTGCAAGTAAAAAAAAAACCTGTCTGAATAAAATGCAAAGCCTAGCTTTTCATTCTAGTGAATTTCATATTGTATATTGTTAGAATTCGCAATATACCATTTTTTTGTTAAGTATAAACGAACCAAAAGCTTAATGAGCCTGTTCATAAAGTGCAACAGCACGTACTTCTCCACATAACTCTTATTCCTAGGTTACATCCAAAGCACAAACGTCATCGCATGGCTAGTTCTTTCTAATAGTAAACGTAATATGTATGCGTACAAAATTTGTGCATTTGGAAGCATCAGGGAAAGTCGTGATGATTAGCAAAAGAAATGTGCATCACACGGAAATACTTAGAAGCCTGGTGCCAAGACTACACAGAAATCTAGGGCTGTCAGCAGGAAACAGAAGTTGTGGGTTAACTGCACTTTTTGTGGCATCGTATGAAAGTGTACAAGAATATGTTTATTTTGTTGAACATGGTAAGCTACTTGCACTTATAGACCTAAAATATATGTTTGAAAATGTGTGACTGTCAAGTGCTAAAAAAAAGCTGATTTGCTGCTCAAAACGGAGGTTTTAGCTGCTCTAGATTGTGCGCCAAATTGCTTAGGATCAATTGCATCACTAAGTACGCAATAAACCACACCATTTGAAATGACTCCATGCTGGGCGTGTGCCAGTTTGCAATTTCATTTTTAAATACAAGCAATAAAAGTGAATTATGTTGTACTGCAGATACTGCTTAACCTTTTTGAAATTTTAGTCACCAACACACTAAAATTCAAAGAAACGATGGTTGAGGTAGATAGTTGGAGTAGATAAGAAACAGAGCTAGGAGTAGATCAGAAACAATACTTTGCACTAGTACGGAAGTCGTGAATCTGGGCCTTTTGTCCAATGAAGGCTAGCGAATATCATCACAAAAGATGTTCATCTGCAGCAGTGCCCATGTTTGAAAGGATCCGCCTGTCGAGCTGGTGCTCAAGACCACCAGTGTGTACGAGATAACTAAAAAACAAAAAAGTGAATCAATAAACAAATCAGATGTTCAGGCTCACGTCTGTGCTTGCCAAGTGGTACCGTAAGCCCAGTGCTACCACTAAGGCAACACTAATGTTCATGAACAATTTCTAGGTGCTTGCAGAATGACATGATATCATTCAAAAATTCACTAGGAGAAAGATTAACACTAACTAAGCTATGGAAAAACTGTAAAAGAGCTACGTTGGGTGAACTGTGCATTCGCATGAACTGAACAAGGAAAGAGACTATTTCAGTAAAAGGTATTGATTGATTGATATGTTGGGTTTAACCTCCCAAAACCACCATATGATTATGAGAGATGCAGTAGAGAAGGGTTCCGGAAATTTCGACCACCTGGGGTTCTTGAACGTGCACCGAAATCTGGGGACACGTGCCTACAGCATTTTCGCCTCCATCGACAATGCAGCCACCACAGCCAGGATTCGATCTCGCGACCTACGGGTCAGCAGCTGAGTACCTTAGCCTCTAGAACCACCAGGGTGAGGCGTGAACAAAGGGTAGGAGGACATATCTTTCTGTGGGTGACGTTCTGGTGCAATTTCATGGCATCTGTGCAGGTATTAGAACACACAATTTGCCCCAAACTTTCATACCGCTTCACATATTGTGGTGATTTAATCCTGCTTCCAGTAAAAGATCATCCAAGTTTGGCTGCTGCATGGTATGTTTAATTGAGAACAGAAGTGTCATTTTAATGTGATCATGACAATATGTCTTCCTTAGATAACACGCAATGTGAAGTACTGTTATTTCACATGATCATTTCTTTCAAAACACGTCGCAGTCTAGGAAACCTATTTGCAGTTAATGGGTTTGGGGACTAATTGGTTTTGAAACTCTGTGAAGTGACAAGTGGCACGAAAAGACACAGACAAAAGGAGACGTACATGTGCAGCGACTCACAAATTATTTCATTTTTGGAAGTGCGTAAAATATAAAGCAGTGTATTTTTTAAAGAGTGAGCACTGTTGTTACTGGTGCCAGAGCTGACAAGCAAGCGGCGCTCTTTGGATCCTCAAACAATTCACCGACCACCCGGCTGCCCATGACCGCCAGGCATTGTCCCTCCTGGCCGGAAACTGAGACGTGGTGTGTTGAGGAACTAATTGCACATCTCATTTTTCTCTCCGTTATATTGACACAAGAACTGTTTAATGAATCAAACAACTGATCCATTTTCTCAACATACTCAGCCGTGCTTGTGGCTTGAGGTGGAAGCACATAAAATGCTATGAATGCTTCGATCGCTAGATAAACACTGTTGCTGAGCACCTGAGAAGCCAACTTTACTTTCATGTTACCAAATGCACCTTCGTAGATGTGCTTGTCAGTGAGCTTGGGTAGGTATTTAAGTTTTAGGTGATGTGTTGACTCATACAAAGTCTTAATGTGCCCCCAGGAAGCAACATTATCCCCAATGTAAAGATCATGCTTTCTGATATTGTTCCTCTTACATTTCAAAAGGTGGGGGACGTCCAAAATAAAATCTTCTCTTTATCAGTGATAAAAAACGGTCTTTCAGGACTCGCACCCAGGGTCCTTGCGATAAAGCAATCGCTGCTACCTTGGTCGCAAACCAGTGCTTTGATGCAGAGGCCACATGCCTTCAGCTCAATGATTAGCTTTTCAATAACACTAAGAGTGGTCCTGAGCGAACTGTCCCATCTCCTGTCAAGAATGCAACAGACTTTAACCATTTCTTTGCTATCCCAGAAACTAACACCAGTACTGCAGTGTTTGCTATGCCACTTGTTCTTTCTCTGGCATTATCAACATATCCATGAATGAAGTCTTCCTTGGGGTCATAATGCAGGTTTCTTTTTAACGACATTTCGTCAAAAATCAGGCAGCAAGCTCTGTCTTGAATCTCTCAATTTTTTACCTTTCCTTTGATTAACTCAAGAACCTGAGGTACTATTCCTGTCTTTATATTTATGGAGACAGCCACGTCCTTAAGGTCTTTACAGTGGGAAGGCTTAGCACCTGTCATAGATATTTATATGCCTTAGGGCTTGTAAAGTACAGACTGAGAGCAAACTGTCTAAATTGCACCGGCCATCTTCTCCCATGTTTCTTCAGTGGTTGCAGATGCATTTGCATTCTTGGAATTTCCAAAAAGTCCTTGCTTAGGTACCTGCCCACTTCAAAAAGCAGCTGTGTGCGAGTTGGTCTCTTGGGCTTTTGCAGTCTTGTAACTATTTGACGGAGGCGGGAGTTATCGTCACGGAAGCGCTGAAGCCTCTTCTTAGAATGTGGAGTCAGCACCTTCTTCGTCCTCGTCCTTGGACGTCGAGTTCTTGGAAAACCAAAAGGCCACACCACTAATGTTAAGGCCATGCGAGAGGCTTTGGCAATGGTTAAATGGTTTGCTAAGTATGGTAGAAATGAAAACGCAATTGTATTTTATTCCATAATTAAGAAACTGTCTAAATACTAGAGCAGGCTAGTGTTAAAGGCTAATATGGAGTTTTTGACAGTCATGACAATGAAAACAAACAGAAAATGATTTTGTCACACAGTGACTGTATATGACTGGTCAAAAGTAGGTACACACCTTGTGGACCGTGGCAGATAGTAACATTCATGAAATAAAGGTGCATTTCTTCAGTTAAAGGATTCATTTTAGTTTTAAGTAATGTGCTGTGTCGAACCAGCTTTGGTGCCATATATATATATATATATATATATATATATATATATATATATATATATATATATATATATATATATATATATATATATATATAACATACATGTATACAGATGATGTATGTGGAAATATTTCCTTCTTGTTTTGAAGAAATAAGGCGTGCTTACTGGCATTACTATGTAATTGGCTAACTGAAAGCCTTGCTTTAAAAAGACGGCTGAAACCTACTCTGAGTAGCGTGTGCTATTGGCAATGGTTCCTGTGGCCCCAGCGATGAGTGCCGTTGTGATGTTTGTGGAGTCATTTCGAGGGGCACTGGAAAAGAGTAGAGTATATCATTATACATGTATTTAAAACCAGGAGCAAATACATCATGCTCCGCACTGGGAAAGCGTCAACTTACTAGTCTCATGCCTTGACGGCTCTGGAGAGAAGTCTGGGAAGTCTTAGATTTCTGAAAGAGGACCCAGTTACATTAATTCTATATCTGCTGTAGCAAAAAGAAATACACAGTTTCATTCAAGTAAGCAATCAATCTTACCATCTATGGAAGCAGCACCCTCTATCCGAGAAGCGAAGGAGCGCGGCATAGACACTCGAGTTTTGGTTTGGGCTCGAGGTGTGCCTACAAAGAGTACAGGTTGAGTAATTGTTACGAAAAGTCTTAATAATTGTCTGAGCAAACTTAGTGTGTATGATCTGAGATGACTGCGGTGCATTCAAAAATTTTTTAAGACTGCAAGAAGCTGGAGATTCAGATGACACATGTAGCATTGTGTCCACTGAAGAAATCAAATACAATTTTTTTATTTGCAGAAAGTGCCCAAAACACTGCTAGAAAATGCGCTGCAGTGTATCAAGATATAAAATTTATCGAGCATACCATCAGGCACACCACTGATTTTTTGTTGTTGCAGGGAAGTCCGGCAATTCAGGGGATGCTAAATGAAAGGATTGAAATCGAAGAATAAATTTTGCAGCAGTGAATGCATCGAACGAAATCAAGTATCTTAAGTCAACATATGTGGGAACAGCTTTCAGCATTGATTTGAAGAAGCTATGTTTGAAGAACATAGAATTTGCAACAAAAATTTTAGCTGCACTCACCTAATGCAGCTTGTGGTTTGCAGTACATATGGTCAGCACGAACAGTAGGTGGCAGCTGACCTGCATGAAGCAACATATTTGCATAAATATCTAACGATAGATTATGTTGCATGATAGAGATATCTCAACCTAGTAACATAGAATCCGCTACAACAATTTTAGCTGCACTCACCTAATGCAGCTTGCGGTTTACTGTACTGATGGTCAGCATGAACAGTAGGTGGCAGCTGACCTGTAGGAAACAATGTTTGCATAAATATGTAGCAATAGATTATGTTGCATGATGGAGATAGCCCAGCCTAGTAACATGAACACGAACTTACTGGTGGCCAGGAAAGATGTCTGCAAGGCAGATAACCCAGCCTAGTAACATGAACATGAACATGCTGGTGGCCAGGGGAGATGTCTGCAAGGCTTCAGCCGCTGCTATCATGTACACTGTGGACTGCTCTTAAGGGATAGCTGCAAAGACTATGAATAAAGAGATGTTAAGTAGTGTGCAATTCACCTGTTTAGTCTCACAGTCGGATGTTGCCGATAAAGGTGGCTGTTTGAAGGCTATACATAATGAGCTGAGTCCTGGAAAAGTATAAAAAAGTTAACACACCTCTGCACTTTGGTGGTAAATTACTTGCCATACCTTGCAAGATGTTGCCACATTTGGACATTCCCAACCAAACAACAGATACCTCTAGGTGGTTGAGGCCCCCTGTAGAACTCTGCAATTGAAGCTTAACCTTATGTTTTCTGCTCTTCACATCTAATCATAATACCTGGCAACGAAATGAAAAAACTTGCCTACCTTTTGATACAAAACTCCTCAATGTCTGGTCGTAAATGGGCACAGTGGGCACTGCAGTTGGCTTGAGTCTCCTGCGCATGCCAAGTGCTCGTGGCCCTGGTTTCAGGAACATCTCAGGTGTGAAGTGCATATCGCACAGTGCTTCCTTGCTCAGCTCTTGTTTGGGGGCATCGTTCAGCTCTAGTGCACTGGCATAATGAATCCAAGCTGCTGCCCTGGAGACAAAAATACCCTCCAGAGTTTGAAAAGAAAACCTAAACAGAGGAGGGCCATGGAAGTTTTTTTTTTTTTTCGTGGCAGGCCCTCCATTACTCCAATACATTAACATGTGACCCTTTTATCTGTGCATTCTTTTAGCTGAGCCCCTCGTATAATTCTGTAATTACTTGCCTCAACCTACTTTACTGGGAGAAGTACAAGTGCCGATTTTCTTGCATGCGATTTCAATTTGCATGGACTTGCCCTTGGTAAAAGAAAAATTGAAATTACATTATTTGTACGAGAGTTGTTGCTGGTAATTAAAAATTAATATGTAAAAAATTTCATGCTATACACACAAAATGAACAGCATAATTGTCACTGCAGAAGGTTATTCGAATAGCCGTGGTGTAAGAATGGTCATTAAATGGGTAGTGTCCCCAGAAGCGTTAGCAGGTTAATTTGCTAATTACATTTTGAATGATTGACTTGAGGGCAGGAGTATATATTACAATAATGTAGTGCCTGCCAATTTATGACGTACTTACTTTTATAAAAATCGCAAAGGTTGCACGTAGTTCCCGAGATAATCATCGTGTGAAAGTCCGTGCAAAAATTGAATGACGCGCCGCGGCAGAGCGTTTTCCTGGAAAACTGCTTGTCCCCTCACTTGTGAGGGCGCGTCACCTTACTTTTCTGCGAAGTGTTTCGAACGCGTGCTCATCAGTTACTGTCAAATTGTGTACAGAACAACTGGAGTAGCAACCTTTTTGTCAGGGATTCTTACAACTATGGAGTGGCCACTGCGACGTTTCTTGCAGTCAGATAATAATAATAATAATAATAATAATAATAATAATAATAATAATAATAATAATAATAATAATAATAATAATAATAATAAAAGCGCCGCTTTATAATTTATAAGAATGAAACGGACATGCATCATCCATCATACCCAAACACGAACCTGGGTGCTGACGTATGTAAGAATGCTTCCCTCTCGCGCATCATACCCGTCTCCCGCCGCGCATCCTACGCGCTGGGCGCGATCGGCTTTGCTTTCGCCCGTCAGGTTCGGTGATGAATAAGGCAAGCTACGCGCAACTGTATTATTAGGATGCACTAAACCTTTTCAAAATAGACAACCTCTTCTCGTGTCAATAATTAAAGAGTTAACTTCAAAATATGTTAGTTAGTCTGGATAGTGTCATGCTGACTGCGGCGAAGTATTGCAGCGTGGGCGCGGAGTTCGTGCGAAAACGACAATTGTCATGAGATTTCAATTTTGAAAAATACACCCAGTATATAAACACAGCTTCCATCGAATATACAGATTTCTAATAAACATTCTCAAATGGAACATCGCTGCGTGCGTGATCCATTAAATTTGCGCATTAAAGAAGTATTCATCGAAGTCCGCGCACTACTCCTACATAGGCTGACTGTGATGAACTATATGTTGAAACGGAAATACTTTGCCACAGTTGAACTCGCTCTGTTGTTCTTAATTAACGAAAACTCGTTAAATATTTATATTTAGTAGAGGGCAGTTCCAAAGTTTTAGTGATTACTAATTTTTGGCGTACCAATATTTATGAATACAAAAGTTGCATATATTCGTCGTGGATTTCCAATGACGAAAGCGAAAGTTTTCGCAGCCGCCGCGCTCCATGCGCTGCGAAGCACCAGAAGAACCCCCGACAGAAAAGCGACAAAATTTAATGAAGGCGCACATGAGCAGAATCTGGTCAGAAAAATAGGATAGCATTCCGACATACACTAGCAGACAGCTAAAAATTTTTTTTTATTGCAGCCCAATATTTATTTCTTTGACGCATTAAAAAAAGCTATTTCGCCTATTTTCCGCTCTACTATTCAAGCTTACATCTTCTATATAGTGAACTTCTTCCCGATTTGGATATTCAGAACAACATAAATTTTCCAGAGCACTACATATACAGTTAGTCGTAAAAAAACACTAACAAACATAAAATGACATCCGTTATGTGTACAGTTATCAATGGGAACACAACAGTACGACATAAACATGAAGCAACTTATGGCATTGACACTTACCAGGAGTCGACAGGAAATCTGAAGAATGAGAATCGCTCGCTTGTGGCAGAAACATTGCGGCACCGTTTCGCGGCGCATCAATTTCGTGGCATGTTTGCGCATCGATGAAGTTTACAAGGGCACGTATCGGTATGACTGAGTGCTTGCGTGGATTTTCTTCTATTTTAAGGGTACGTGCATACCACCCTCTCTTTCGTTGTATTTTTTTTTCTCTCAGTAGTAGACAACGTCGTAGACTGCGTGTTTGTGGCCTGTCACAAGCTTCTTCTCTCTTTTTTTTTCTCTTTCTCCTCTACTTCTACCCCCATCTCTCGTTCCTACACAGGCGCCTTGAGTTTCGCGCACGTTTGCAAAAAGTGAGCGCGGGTGTAGCGGCCCCCACCACAACCACCTCGGCAGGCGGGCGCTTCTCTTTCTCTGTTTTTTCATTTTTTTAGGCAGACACAAATAAGGTGCCTTTTCCCCTCCTTTCAAGAGTCACTCAATTGAATATCCCTCCCCCCTTTTTTTTCTGGCGCTCATCACGCGCACAATAAAAAACAGAAGGTAAAGTACTTGCAGAAACGGTTGGTTAACTTAATTTTAATATAATATAAATTCCTGCTTTGTCATGTTACCGCAAGTTTTTACAATACACACTAGTCCGTTCTTAATTAGGCCACTATCTCAACCAGTATGTTTCACATACAGTTTTTTTTTTTCACGAACGACAACCGACGCACAAGTTTCTGAAGTGCGAGAGCAGGACTATTCAGGGCCCTTTGCTGTCACCTCAATTGAAATATCCCTGCTTTCGCGCGGTGCCTGCAGAGTAATATATATAGTGTTCACAATTAAGACAAGCCGCTTCTCTCCTCCCTGCATTTGTACTGTCAGAGAAATGGGAATGATAGCGGGGAATGCACTACACACTTTACGCTTTCACTGAATGTAGTCGAAGCATATAGCCACTGAATTTACTGAATCATGTTACCACGTCGGTACCGATTTTGCCGGTCCAGTAGTGTATACGTAGCCAGAAATATTTTTTGGGGAGGTATTACAATCCGCCCGAAAAAAACAAAAAACATGAGCATGTGCCCTGCTATACATTAGCTGTTTTCATGGTTTAATAAAGCTTTGAGGTAGTTTGATACCCTGCATATTTCTGCCCTCCTTCCTGTCCTGCTTTCTGTTAGCCGCAATTTGTACAAACTATGGTATGTAAACTCCAAGATTTGCTTCAATTACGCTATAGAACACTCTTTCATTTTCTATGAAAAACTACAAGCTCATTCCACATGTTAAAAAAAGCTAAAATGGAAGTTACTTCACTCTGAGTAAGCAGAAGATACCACTTCTTTCATTTAATACGTGCCTTGTTGTGCGGTGTATTTTGGATAAATGTTAAGAAACTGTTGTACGCATGGTTGCATGTCTTCTTAATTCTCTTTTGTAATTTTAATGTATTAACACTATTGTCATCATTATTACAATTATTACAATATCACAATTATTACTTTTCTTTTTCTGTGACACGCCGCAATAAAGCTGTTTCATGCAATCACTTCTATAATTTTCTCCCATTGTGATGTTTTTTTTCTACGACTGTTAACTTTCGGTACTGTTGCTATGAGGTGTTTCCTATCATAAGCAATTTTGTATAAAAGACCCCATACATTACCTTGACTTTGGGACCCCCTTCTGAAATGCCTGTAACTTCACTGAGACTTAATAATGGAGTTCTGATTTTATAATAACAAGTTAGTATAAAATCATGACGGTGGCTGGTAACAGACGCTTGCTAACAGCAATAATTTGACAGAATACTCTTTGCGTTTACTCCGACGCCCGATGGCACAGGAAATCACGTTGCGTTTCTTTCTTTTTTTTTCCTTTGCGCGCGACCTCGGAAGCATCGTTTATTTTCCAGAGATTGCAGAGATCCATTTAGCTTTATTGTGTTGTTGGCCGCAGGAAGAACCGTCGCCAGCAAAGCCCCCTTTCTCAAGCAACCCTTTCTCGTCGCAGTCCCGCACATCCAGACAATTTCAAGCAACCGTATAGGTTCTAGGTTGACGGGGAAGGAGGATATCTTGGTGGCGCACAAACCCATTTCAATACTTGAGGTAGGCGCCTAGCCGTTCCTACTTGGGAGGCAGAATTATGTGCTTTTTCTTTGGCCTCAGAACCATTGCTACAAGATCGGCCGCCAGAAGAACGTTTCCAGGTGCTATAGTTTACAAAGATTCCTGTGCCGATTCCCCCTCCCCCAGTTCGGTGAGGCGAAAGCTTTCGGGAAAGAATACGCAAGCACAGAAACGACGTACGCAGCTTGAACACAGAAGGAAAAGCTTTCGCAGAATAGCTGGACCATTGCAACAACTTTGGCGGCGCCCGGGCCATTGAAAAAGAAGTTAGTGACGCATACAAACGGAGCCAAAACTATCAACAGGCAGTAGTTAGTGGTGGTGGTGGTATTGAGAAAAAAAACTAAATTCTGTTTTTAGACACGGCAGAGCCCGGTTCGACGGGGAAGCTGCCTTCAAAATCAGTGGGGAAGGCAACAGAAGGACAGCGATGGTAGAGAGGACACATCCGCTTTTACGCCTTTTGCCATGGTGCCTTGTCAAACAGTGACACAATGACCTCCAAAAGAGACCAAATTGGCCATCAGTTTGCTAAAGTAAAAATAAAAACTAAACCTGGCTGGAGAAACGTTGTTGAAAGTCAGTTGCGTCCCGAAGGGATAGAAACGTTGTTGGTGGTTCGAGGCTGAATGAGACGCCTAATAACTGCAGCCCATTATGAAGCACGGCAGAGCGTCGCCGTGCCAAGGGCCGCTTCCCCACACGCAAGTGGCGGTGTCTCCTCCCGCTTTCACTGAGCATACATAAATGGTTATCCGCGGGGGAATCTCGCCACGACGACAGGGACGGGTTAAGCATCGGTGGCTTCACCTTAGGCAGAATGCGCAAGTGGGGAGGGGGGGAGGGGTGAGGTAGACGGTCGCTGCGTGTGACAAACCGTGTTTTTTTTTTCGTGCTTTGAAGCGACATGCCGATGGGAAACACGCAACCAGCGTTACTACTGTTTGAGCTTCCCCCGCCATCAGTGAACGAGTTTAATCCTTTTACATACTGATGGTGGGATGATGGGAACGTATCGCGATGCCGTAGCACGGGCGCCGCAGCGACACCGGGCCGGCGGTTTCCGTGGTGGCTAGCGATTTTCCTCCTATTGTGCGAGTAAGTTATCTCTGGGGCCATTTACCTGTAGAGTGATCCAACAGATGCCGAATACGAAGGTCGTGAGTCGACCCAAAACCACTAATCATTACTGCTGGCGCCTATGGAGAGTTGCAGGAAGTTTATCAAGACCCCCAAAAGTTGCTCTGACGACCAACACCCCCCTTAGAGAACCACTGGTCCAGGCTTTGTATTGCGCTATTATACAGGATATGAAATCGCACGCAATACACAATACTCTAAATAATAGCACACCAGACGTGTCGTGTATGACAGTTGCACGGCTACGCAAAGCTGACACAGCACAAAATGTGATTTACGTATTTGTCAGTATAACTGCAAATCATAAATTAGTAGATGTAGACACTGTATCGTAGAAGCGATGTCGGACCTTTGAACAAGAACATAACGAAGTGTCGGTTTACCTGTTTACGGTGCGGAATCAACAGATCGACTCCATGTAAACGTAGCTTCAAACGGACGCCTCAATATTGGTCACTGCGGCATTCGTAAATTCACCCTTAAACCGACTCGGGTACCATTGCAGTAAAGGAATTGCGCAAGCTCTACAAATAAAGCGAGAGCCACTTCCGCATTCATAACTTCTGTCGCCGCCCTTGCCGCCGAACAATTCGAACGCCAACGGCCACGGAAGACATCGATAGCAATTGGATTTCAGCCCAGTTAACCGTCGCTGTAAATTAAAAGCGTTTACACTTCAGCTAGAAAGCAGCATCACAAATGACGTTTACGTATAATTACTACCCTGTTTGTGTGAGCCAAAACTACATGTTTGAGCGTCGGTTGTAGCGTCGGTTGCTTCGTATGTTTGTTCGTATGTTTGTTCGTATGTTTCGGACGACGCTTTCTAAGAACTGAGTTCGGATCGCGAAGCTCTATCAAGTACACTGAGTGGGGTGAGTGATAATTTCACGTAAGAGCTTGCCTGAAATCCACAAGTTTTATCCGCGAATCGCCGAGAGTTCAGCCATGGGTAAGCGCTGAATGCGAGGCCTAGCTGCCAGACCAGCCAACACTGCTGTGCCTTATAAATTACGTCATCGCATTGGTGAGGCTGTTTCAGACAATAATGACAGTAGTTGTTCACAAGGTTCACCGGAGAATATGCCATCTTGGTCTGCTCATGCATCAGACAGTGAAGACGCGGACATTCATCGCGTTTTTCTGGGTGAGATCGACGGTTACGTGATTGAACAACATTGGGAGCCACCGCCGACCAACATGTACATGTTGGTGCTGAGTGCTCGCGAGGTGCTCAACGAACCTCTTGTCGTGGGCTCGCGTTCGCCTCTCCCTTCATCACCTACTGCCCCTCCAGACACCACTGTCGCAGGCACAGTCCCGACCACGTCAAAGGGCCTGACAGCAGCTGTGAACGCGATGCAAGTCCCAAACACTTCGCAGTTTCCATCAGTTCCTGCCACGACCTCACGCAAGTGTTTGCGCCGAACGCGAGGCCTAGCTGCCAGACCACCCAATAAGGCCAACAATTATGTGCCTTATAGACTGCGTCATCGCATTGATGAGGCTGTTTCAGACAATAATGACAGCAGTGGTTCACAAGGTTCGCCAGAGAATATGCCATCTTGGTCTGCTCATGCATCAGACAGTGAAGACGCGGACATTCATCGCGTTTTTCTGGGTGAGATCGACGGTTACGTGATTGTACAATATTGGGAGCCACCGCCGAGCAACATGTTGGTGCTCAGTGCTCGCGAGGTGCTCAACGAACCTCTTGTCGTGGGCTCGCGTTCGCCTCTCCCTTCATCACCTACTGCCCCCCCCCCCCCCCAGACACCACTGTCGCAGGCACAGTTCCGACCACGTCAAAGGGCCTGACAGCAGCTGTGAACGCGATGCAAGTCCCAAACACTTCGCAGTTTCTATCAGTTCCTGCCACGACCTCACGCAAGTGTTTGCGCCGAACGCGAGGCCTAGCTGCCAGACCACCCAATAAGGCCAACAATGATGTGCCTTATAGATTGCGTCATCGCATTGGTGAGGCTGTTTCAGACAATAATGACAGCAGTTGTTTACAAGGTTCGCTAGAGAATATGCCATCTTGGTCTGCTCATGCTTCAGACAGTGAAGACGCGGACAGTCATCGCGTTTTTCTGGGTGATATCGACGGTTACGTGATTGAACAATATTGGGAGCCACCACCGAGCAACATGTTGGTGCTCAGTGCTCGCGAGGTGCTCAACAAACCTCTTGTCGTGGGCTCGCGTTCGCCCCTCTCTTCATCACCTACTACCCCCCAGACACCACTGTCACAGGCACAGTCCCGATCACGTCAAAGGGCCTGACAGCAGCTGTAAACGCGATGCAAGTCCCAAACACTTCGCAGTTTCTATCAGTTCCTGCCACAACCCCGCGCAAGTGTTAGCCGCTGCAGACCAGTGCCGCGAACGCAGTGCCTACGATTTCCCAGGCCGTGATTGCGGCGGTGACAACTTGCCAGGCTCCAATTCATGACTGCCGTGAAATAAGCAGCATTGAGCCGACTGATGGCCAGCCCACAGAACCACATGAAGTGTGACCACCGAAATAGAAGCCGGGAAAAATTCAGCAAACTGGAGAGTGGAAGAGGTGGCAAACTTTAAAAGGAAGATCACAGGCCGCGCTAACATCACCGAAAAATTTCGCACGCATGAGATTCACGGGGAGGCAATGCTCCTGCTTCGAGAGGATCAACTTAACACTTCGATGGAGATCAAGCTCGGGCCAGTACTCAGCATCTGTTCCGCTATTGAATCCCTGCGAGAACAATTAACTGTAGTGAAGTCCACTTTAAGCTTAAATAGTGGTCACATTATGGCAATAGTGTCATAAGAATCCCTGCGAGAACAATGAACTGTAGTGAAGTCCACTTTAAGCTTAAATAGTAGTCACATTATGGCAATAGTGTCATACATAGATCCAGTCGTATAAATTGGTAGCGAAGCCCACTTGAAGCTTAAATAGTGGTCACATTGTGGCAATAGTGTCATACATAGATCCAGTCGTATAAATTGCTTACATCAATTTTGGCTATTCTGGCTTTAAAAAATGAATAGATAAGTACTTTTCTGTTTGAAGCATTATGTAAACATTGTCTGTCACTGTGCTACATGGCAACCACACCACTATTGTTTCCCCAATAATCAGAAAGTATATCTAAAAAAGACAGCCCTATTGAAAAAAAAAGTCCACCATGTGATAGAAATGGTGGATTCCACCATTATATGGATTATTATGCTGAAAATATTGGTGGCCCATAAAGTATAGTGGCGTATAGTGGATCCTGAAGCGCAAAACTGCGTCAGAACCACTATGACAAGCCGCCACTAACAAAAAAAATTATGTAAAGCCATGTAGAAAGCGCCTGTTAAAACAAAAAAAAAGACGAGCATAGGGTTTGAACGTGCAACCTTCCATTCCAAAACTGGACATACTAACCACTACGCCATGACGATTTATTTTTCTTAATTACCGACATATCGAAAGTTTTCCGGTAAATGGCTAGTCATTATACGAACTGATCGTTGAACTTCACAGTTTTGTTTGTCACGTACTCGAGATAAAAGAGATCTGCACCTGCAACTAAAATTTGCAAATTTACTAAACACAAAAAAACTGCGGCTTGTAACGATTGCCACTGCGATAATGGCAACAGCGCTATGTTTTTGTTACAATTCACAGCCGCAAGAAAAAAAAAGTGGACAGAGGAGCAGGTGCAGCTTACCAGCGGTTACTGTCAAGTTTAAGATCCGTTTCTCGCTCGTTCCAAAGGGTGACATTTGCTTAGGCCTTACGACGCCTCTAGGCTCATTCGATATACACGCTCACACAATTAATTGAGTGTTGTGCTGTTTTATGCACAACGTACAGCGCAGTCGTGCCAGCGCATTGCTGTAGCTCCATCGAATTAGTAACAACTACATAACGGCTTGACCAAAACAAATGCAGTGCGCTGGCAACATTATGCTGTAATATTGGTTCAGTAAGCATAGGAATTGAGAAGTGTGTGTTCTCCCATAAAAACAGAGAAGTGCCGGCGAGTGCGATCGGCGGCTGTCCGTGAGGGGTGGCGTAAGTTTGCTAGTGCTGGAACCGCGTCACATCGATGTTCGTCGCTTCTTGCACGGATAATGTACACAATAAAAATACTTCATTTAGGTTAAATGATGCCACGGCTGTGCTGTACTGTCATTTTTACCCATTGAAATCGTGTATTCCGAAACTCGGAAGCGGCGATAATACTTGCCTGACCTTTGGTGGAAATCATGGTGGTAGTATAGAAGGGTGAAAGTCACTCACTGGGGCTCGTCTGGACGCATGTCGAAGATAAACGTATATGCGTTTTAGCATCGCATGCACTTTGTTAGCTTAAATGTACCGCTCAAGTAATTGAGTGTGCAAGAATTGCCCGAGTTGCGTTTCTAGCATGGCGACATTAAGTGACCGCAGTATTCTGGTCTATCGTTTCTCGAACTCTGCGTGGCGATGTAACACATCACGCGGAGAGTCAGAGAGCGGCAGTACTTTGTCATAAAATCTCGTTATCTAAAGTTTGTTTAGATGTCTCGACGCATTGTAGCACTTTGGTCGCTTGCTACAAAGCAAAACTGTCGTGCGAAGAGCGTCGTAGCCGTAGTTGCGTACGCTTCAGAGCAGCCTGTCGTGGGTAAACCAAAAGTTGCGAAGAAATAAGGTCGTGGAGAGCGTTTGTGGCTTCCTTATGTCACATAAGACAGTAATAAATTTGGCATGTTGTCATCGACTAACTCTTAAACTGCTATTCGCATGGGTATGCACGAGATAGTTTTCATTCAAGCAACAATGACGTTTTTCTATAGTGTGCTAGGAGGAGGCAGTGTGTTCATTGCCCTATTTCTGCACTGCGCCGCCATGGCCCTCCCCGCTACAGTGCACTAGAAGGGGGCAGTGGAATGAACGAGGTGGCGGCGCCGTATATAGACTGAATCTCCGGTGGGTGTAATTTCGCGCCGATGCGTTGCACAGACTGCGTCTCCTTGCTCTTTCGAGCGTCCAGTGCAAACGGACGTGTTTTTCTGAGCTCTTGCGTCGGCGAGAGACGCTGTGGCGTTTCTGTCGTCTTCGAATGATTCCTGTCAGAGTATTGCTTAAATTCGATGGAGGCGGAAATGTTGTAGGCCCGTGTGCTCAGATTTGGTTGCACGTTAAAGAACCCCAGGTGGTCGAAATTTCCGGAGCCCTCCACTACGGCGTCTCTCATAATCATATGGTGGTTTTGGGACGTTAAACCCCACATATCAATCAAATTAGAGTATTGCTTAAAGCGTCCGGCATTGTGCCCATTTTTGACCTGGTAGGCCCATTTTTCGCCCTTTTAAAAGACTCTTCTTCGGCCGGGCATCCGCCCGTGCCGACGGAACGGCATCATGCCGGAGATGATGGTGGTGGACGGGGAAGTTATTTCCCAAGAAGACGCTAACGCGCCTGGGTGGCAGAGTGCATGCTTTAGGCAAGAATAAGCGTTCTCCCCGACAACAAGCGTCTGCTTCTTCTAAAAGTGAAGGAACGACTGGCCATCGCACGGCCACTGCGCATGGCGTCGTTCGGCGTCTTGCAGCCACATCGAGGCTTCTCCGATTGCCAAGGAGCCATAATCGAGGCATCATCCGACAAAAAAGAGGCTTGGATCTGGATCTCAAGAAGGTTAGCCTGATTCGCCTAGCCCAAGCCCTGGAGACGGCAGCAAAACTAACTGTCACCGGAATAAACACTGGAGGATATCGTCTGCCCGAACATAACTCAGAAAATCGTTGTGGTCATACCCTGGCGTTGCGCAACGTGGGTGCTTACGAGGCGCTGCGACTCATCCGGCTTGGCTCGATTGAGTATCACGTTTCGGTCTACACGGCCGCTTCTGACAATACCTGCAAAGGCGTCATCCGAGGCGTCGACGTGGACATCGATGAGCGCCAGTTGGCGGCGATGATCGTCAAACAGCGCAACCGTAAAGCCATGGAGGTGCATCGCATCAAGAAAACGACTACCGTCGTCGTTCTCTTCAATGGTCTCACGGTACCCAACTATGTTATGTGTGGTACGATCATGCTACGGTGTACTTTGTACAGGAGACAGACAGACGTTTGTTATGTTTGTGGAGCTCTCGGCCATCGTGCCGATGTCTGCCCGACACCTACGAAGAAAGTGTGCCGCGGGTGTGCTGTCAACAATCCCACGAACGATCACCAATGCCAGCCGAAATGTTCCTTGTGTGGGGGGGACACATCCAACGGGCGACAAGTCCTGCCAGCATCGATTCCAAGTCCCCTACTTGGTAAGGTGACGAAGACGGCGTGGAAAGGCCGCAAAGAAATGCAGGCAGCACCAAGAGGGTCTGACGTCACGGGATTCGAGCGTGGCACCAACCTCGAAGATGCGCTCTCTCTCGCCAGCTGCTGAGAATAGTCGCAGCCGCTCAAGAGGACGCTCTCGTTCCAAGAGGCGCGCCCACTCTAAGGGGCACTGCCACTCCAAGGGACGCTCCCACTCTAGGCTACGCTTCCTAGAGGCTCCTAAAACCTGGGCGGATCGTGCCAAGCCAAGCCCGGCGCAGCAGCCAGCACAGGTAACGCACGCGGCGCTGCCCGAGCAACAAGACCCTACGAGTGCATTCTTACTTCAAGAGAATGCTAGCTTAAAAGCGCAGCATCAGCAAATGAGGGTCGAGATTGAAGCTCTCAAAAATACAGCACACGCCCCGGTGCGGTCTTCGTCAGTGGAGCCACGGCCGGCTAAGAGAAAGATGGGTACGGATGGAGGGGTAGCGGCGCCTTCCGACTTGGACGTCTTGGGAGCAATCAAAGATTTACAAAAGGCGGTAGCACGGCAGGAGGAATGCTTGGACCTCGTAGCATGTAAAGTTACCATGATCGAAAGCAGACTCGCTCCAGGCGGGAACTCTTTTGTCCCAGTGACGCCTGCTTCACTTGTTCCCTCTGCGCGCCTCGGTATGCCAATGGATCATGCTCCCGTCGGTATGGACGTGCCGTTAAGTCGGCAAACCAGTAGCAGCAGCCATGGCTCCCAACGCAACTGAGTTTGTCATTTGGCAGTAGAACTGTGCGGGGTTCAGGAAGCGTAAGACCTCCCTCCAGCAGTACATTGCTTCATTGGCGGTTCAGCCGAATGTGATTGCTTTACAAGAAACTATAGACGCGGCGGTTGCCTTGCCCGGCTATCGATCTATGTCGTTTAGGGGTGAGAGTCAACGTGGCTTGGCTGCCTTGGTTTCGAACAAATGTGTATTTTCAGAGCATACGCTTGCACTCGGCAACTCTACTTTGGAGGCTCAGCTGGTTGAAATCATTCCGAATAGTTGGCTTAAGTGCAGCATATTCGCACAGAATGTTTACACCAGCCCTCGAAATCACCAGCAGGCGTTCTCCTCGGTGGTCGCAAAGGCGGCTACCCTTGCAGGCAAGTCACCGCTCGTAGCTATCGGTGACTTTAACGAACCTCACCCAGCCTGGGATTTTCCAAAGGCCACTGTTAAAGGGAAAAACCTTGTTAAAGCTATGACGGACTGTTCCTTGGAGCTGGTCTCGTACCCTCAGTTCCCAACACTGTTGGCGATTCCGTTTCAAGAGACATCACTCCAGATCTAGCATTCATCAGGAATGCTGGGGGAGTTCAGTGGGCTAACTTGTTGGAAAGCCTGGGAAGTGATCACTTCATCCTCGCAGTCACGCAAGAAACCCGGGCGGCTCCACCTAAAGAGTACAGGGTGACGGACTGGGACGAGTTTAGGAAGCGCCGGAAAGCTTTCAGGTCGAATATGCCACGTTAGAGGATGTCACAGGTCCCGTTAATTAGGGAGGCGATCGCCGGGCTAATTCCAAAGGCCGAAAGTATCGGCCCCCCGAACTGCACCATGAAAGCGCTGACAATTTAGAAGTGGTCCTATTTGGCACGCCAGCGGACGCCGGCAGTGGTCCAAAGAACGGATCAGAGCCGAGAGCTGATAAGAAAAACAAAATTATATTCTCAATTATGCCAGATCAAACGATACACAAATACGCACACTCGACAATAGTTGAATACGATATGTCACCAAGCAAACAACGTACTACATAGTACAGTCACACTCGAAACAACGGACACAAACAACAATACGCACTACAATGCAATCACATGAATCGAACCACCAAGACACTTGAAGACTAAAGAGTCCGAAAACTTATTCAGTCCGAAGTCTTTGGAACAAAGTCTGAATGATACTCTTCCAAGAATCACTTATAGTGCAGCGCTGTTGTCGTTCCGCTGCCCCCAAAGTTTCTCTTCCAAGAAACCTCGCGTCTTCAATTGGCCGCTCTCCAAGCACCAAACTTGGCCGGTAACACGTCGGCTTTCCACGCGTTGCGATTGCAGAACGCATCTTCGCTCTCTGGTGGTAGTCACACTCTTCTGCGTATAGCACGAGTCTTCACCCCTCAGGTGGAAATCCTCTTCATCTCCTCCTTTGTCACTGAGGGCAAAAGGCTTCGCCGACAGACATGGCGTAAACACCCTACGCACACTGGCGCTAACTTTCTTGTTCTCCTGTTTTCCCTTCCTCGCTGCTCGCTTAAATGCCTTTCGCGCTAGATTCCAGAAAATTCTCATCATTTCGTCGGCGCGATGCACAGCCAAGGCTGGGGAAAGAGCAGACGTTTCGATGGCCGTCCGCGGCTCGTGACGCAACCCTGCATCACCCCACCCCTTTCCTTCGAGAACCATCCAGGGATTGCTCAGCCCCCAATGTGAGGAAGTTGGTCGGCAAGAATACGCTTCCGAGGGGGGAGAGACGGCGCGCCCGGGGAGGCTTTGGGTGCTTTTTTACTTCTTTATCGTTGACCTTGAGGCGCCTCTCTGGCGCTTGGTCGCCAGAATCCGGTCGCGCGCCCATTTTTGAGCGCTCCATCCATCCTCATCATACATCACACAGGATGTATGATAAGCTCAGGGGAATGCACATAGATGAAGGTGGCTCCAGAAGTCTGGGTAGTGATCACAAACGTATCAAGCTAAGTTTTGGAAAAACAGCGAAAGTGGGAAGGAGACAAGATGAGCAACTACAGAAAAATTTTCATTCAGAAAGGCAAATAGAAATTGCTATAAACAAATTGAGAAAGTAATTACTGGGGATAATAAAACAGCGTGGACATACACAAATCTAATTAGACTGTTTGGACTAGAGCTTGCTGAGTTACGTGACAAGTCACCCCGGAAAAGAAGATACAAGCCCAAGAGTTGGTGGGATGAGGAAGTTAAGAGAGCCATGGCATGTCATGAAGCCTCTAGGAAACACAGACATGCTAAGCAGCGGGGTGAACCGACAGATGATGTTGAAAGGAAATGGGACATCTTTCTCAGCTCTAGAAGGGAGGCATCCCTCCTCATCAATGAAAAGATTAGAAGAAAGGGTACTCAGTGGCTTGCAGAAGTACATAAAAAAGACCGAAATGCAGCTGCAAAATTTTGGAACCATTTAAACTTCTTAAGAAATGAAACAAGCCTAGAGCAGAGGTTTATAACTACAGTTCAAGGTGCTATAGGCTAGAAGGGGAGGGACGAAGCTATTGAATATATAACAACAAAGGTGACAGAAAAATTTCAACAAAGAAGTGCCTTATGCACCACAATAAACAAGGATGGATCAAATGTCGCAATGGCTCCATTTTCACAACGAGAGTGGGAAAGGGCTGAGAAGAGGGTTCCAAGTAGTACATCAGCAGGCGCAGATGGCATTCCAATCATGCTGATGAAGACATTGGGTCCGAAGTTGAAACAGACTTTGAGAGAGGCAGGGAGAAGAACAATAATCGATGGTGAAGTCCCCGATGGATGGAAACTTAGCAGGATGAGCATGATCTATAAAGGAAAGGGGGACAAAGCGGACATGAACAACTACCATCCTATCACAGTGACATCAGTAGTCTACAGGTTGGCGCTGCAGATTATAAAAGAAAGACTGCAGGCATGGATAGAGGATGAGGGGGTGCTGGGGGAACTGCAAAATGGGTTTCGGAAACACAGGAGGTTGGAAGACAATTTGTTCTTACTGACGCAGTGCATCGAAATAGCAGAAAAGGATCTCAGGCTCCTGTGGCTAGCATTTTTGGATATCATGGAGCCTACGATAGCGTGGTTCAAGAGGACTTGTGGGGAATACTGGACACACTAGTTGTGGAAGATGAATTCACTATGATTTTAAAGGAAATCTATAAAAGTAACAAGGTAGTTATAGATTGGGAAAAACAGGTATCCAAACCCACAGAGGTGAAACGGGGGCTGATGCAGGGATGTCCTCTGTCACCCTTGTTATTCATAATGTACCTACAAGGATTAGAGGCCAAATTAGAGTAATGTGGACTTGGCTTCAACCTCTCTTTCGTCAAACAAGGATAACTCATTGATCAGACACTACCAGCATTAATGTATGCTGCTGGTGGCCATATAGTACTAATGGCCGACAACAAGGAAGATTTGCAGAGATTGGTGGACATCTGCGGTAATGAGAGAGATAGGTTAGATTTCAGATTCAGTATGGAAAAAACAGCAGTCATTATTTTTAATGACAATGAAGGTAGTGAGCTTAGTATACAGGAGGTCACGCTGGAGATATCAGATAAATACAAATATCTGGCGTATGGATGAGCGATGGGGCCGAGTACCTAGGAGAACACGAAATATACGTGACGACTAAAGGTAACAGGAATGCAGCCGTAATGAAAAACAGGGCACTGTAGAATTACAATAGGTATCATGTTGTAAAAGAAATATGGAAAGGCGTCAAGGTTCCTGGTCTGACGTTCGGCAATGCGGTCTTGTGCATGAGATCTGAAGTTCAAGCAAGATTAGAAGTTAAGCAACGTGGAATAGGTAGGCTTGCCTTAGGAGCTCATGGGAACACACCAAATCAGGGAGTACAAGGCGATATGGGATGGACATCATTTGAGGGCAGGGAAGTTAGCAGCAAGATAAAATTTGAGAAGCGATTGAGAAAAATGGGAGAGGAGTGTTGGGCTAGGAAGGTATTCAGCAAAAAAAAAATAAATCTGGTTTTTGGTTCATTAAGTATTGCGGCTTGTGGCTGGCCGCCACCCGATCTAAAGGGTACAGCCATATTCATCCATGGCAGGACCGGCGCCTGGCGTGGCAACGCCAGCGTGACCCGGCGAAGTGAACACTGGTGAGCACGCGCACCACGTCACGTCGAAACCTATTGGCACCTTGACTGTGGCATGTAGTCTTGTTCTCCCATGACACGCATCTCTTGATTATCATGTTTGCACCAGTCACATACCTTCGTCATCCATTGACGTCACGTAATACCAGATTTAGCATTTGTAAAGCTAGCGAAACGGCCGCGAGCGCATCATGACTGTGGCATGTAGTCAAGTTGTTACATGACACGCATGTCATGATTATTCTGTTTGGACTTGTCATTTACATATGTCATGCGTTCGCGTCGCGTAATACAGAATTTGGTACAAGTGAAGCTAGCAAGACGGCCGTGAGCGCATCATGAGCGTAGCATGTAGTCATGCTATAACATGACACGCACCTCATGGTTACCATGTTTGCACCAGTCACATACCTTCGTCATCCATTCACGTCCCGTAACACCGAATTTGGTATATGTGAAGCTAGCGAAACGACTGCGAGCGTACCATGCATGAGCATGGCGCATTGTCATGACTCATGAGTCATTACTGACATGACATGCATGTCATGATTTCCACGTTAGCGTCTGTCACTTGTGTTCGCTATGCAGTCATGTCATATCATGCCAATTTTTGCAACATGTCATGTGAACGAAACCACTGCAAGAGCAGCAAGGCCATGAAATGCATATCATGACTTTCATAACATACATGTCATGATAGTCATGTTATGACTAGTCTATTATGCTCGTCATACACTCATGTTATGCCATATCAAATTTCGTATTGATACCAATAATGAAACGGCCAGGAGAGCTAAAAGTCGTAGGTGGCTAGATAGATAGATAGATAGATAGATAGATAGATAGATAGATAGATAGATAGATAGATAGATAGATAGATAGATAGATAGATAGATAGATAGATAGATAGATAGATAGATAGATAGATAGACAGACAGACAGACAGACAGACAGACAGACAGACAGACAGACAGACAGACAGACAGACAGACAGACAGACAGACAGACAGACAGACAGACAGACAGACAGACAGACAGATAGATAGATAGATAGATAGATAGATAGATAGATAGATAGATAGATAGATAGATAGATAGATAGATAGATAGATAGATAGATAGATAGATAGATAGATAGATAGATGGATGGATGGATGGATGGATGGATGGATGGATGGATGGATAGATGGATAGATAGATAGATAGATACGCTCAAAATCGCCGAAGTTCACTAAGAAATGCTTGACATTTAAAACTAAAGTAGCGCCATTCGTGAAAATGTGCAGGCTCCTCTCGCCTCGCGTGCACACTTTTGCGAATGTATCGCAAACGCCATATTTTATGTCCCCTTTCACGAGCGCACGCTCCACAAACAGACGCCATCGGCCTGTCTAGCTTGACGCCGCTTGGAGACATGAGACATTGTGGCTGAGCCTACCCTGATTTCTTTCGAGTCAAGGCTCCCAGAGATGCACCAAGAGCGGCGAAAACAGAAAAATCGTTCTTCTAGTTACCCAGGTCGTCGGCGCCTCTCGTAAAACCCTTTGCGCACGCCTGACGGACTGACGGATTAGGAAGAGTTGTTGGCCGTCGAGGCGGCTTGCTTTGTCGTCAAGGTGCCCCGGGCAAAGGGCCCGGCGTCTGACAACCGTCTGCGGATGTATTTCCTACGTTCTCCGTAGCGCCTAGATGCCGCTGTTTCCACAATTTGCGGTCTGCCTGGCGCCGCATAGCCATCACTGCAACAGACTGCGAAATTGACTTCCACGTAAGACTCAACATCTTCGTGCTGTGCTGTGTCATGCGCGGTGTGCAGTGTTTTCTACTTCGCCATAGGCTAAACTGGGCATGCCTCTTCCCCCTTTCGTGGGTTGAGAAGGAGACGGTGTTTCACCTTTCCCTTTCGGTGGCGGAGGTGAAGACGGCAAACTTCGTTGGACTGTCCTGGCCTGCGTTGTTTTTTTTCTGCAGGGAATCCTGGGAAGGCCAGGCCATAAAATGCCAGCGCCGAGGCGCTCCCGACAAGCTCTCACAAGCAGCGAGAAGCTCACAGATGCTCAAGGGCTTCCATATGATGCTAACCCCATCATGTAGCAATACGCTACCTGTAAATAATGTAAATAAAAGTTACTGTTAACAGCTCCGGGCTCCCCTCCTCGACATATCACCGACACTCTGGCGGGCTCCGGTCCTCTGGGCAGAACCCCGGTTACATCAACTGGATGGCAGCGGTGTGATGCAGCTGACAAGTGGAACACATCAACTGGTTGGAAGCGACGGGATGACCCGTTGTTACGATTGAGGTTTGCAGGCACCGGAGGTCCGGGATGAAGTAGTCGAGGCAGGAGGAAGAGAGACTTGAAGAAGGTTTATTTACATCATTTACAAGGTGAGCTCTCGTACAAGACGAGCTCTTTCTTACATGGCGAGCTATCTGGCGTTCCTCTACATGGCGCTCCTTCGAATGAGCCGGGTGGCTCATTATAAAGGCTATGTTCTCCCCATATCCCTAGATCAGGAAACACATGCAGAGGCTACTGTTCAATCACAGATCACACACAGCCGGCGAAGGTGAAGAGCATGCACGGCCCACGTGAATGTCCAATATTGAGGTGTGACTCTGGACTCCAAAGTGGCGTCAGCGGGGTTCTTCCCCGTCGTGTGTGTGGCGCTTGTCGAGGGGTCCCAAGCTTATGACAGCATGCATCAAAGGGTCCGACAAACTGCTCACTTAATTAGCAGGGCGATTTGCGGCAACCGCTGTGGTCTCTTCCAAGCAAGGAAGATGCTGTGTTTGTTGTCCTCTCTCGAACGGCTTACGGCGTCGTGGCGACACGACTTCTCACCCTCCGGCTAGGAGGGACAATACCTGGCGGTCATAGGCAGCCGGCCGGTCGGCTACTTGTTTGAGGATCCAAAGAGTGCCGCTCCCTCGTCTGCTCTGGCACCATTCACAACACCATGCTCGACTCGGACCTCAACGATATGGTGAGTGCTTGACTTTCTTTGAGTTTTGCTAGGTTTTAGCTTTTGAAGTTTTCTAAAACTGTGTGTAATCTTCTGTGCGTACAGGATTCACTGTACTGCTACCATACGTCACAGCTATTCACCAAATTTTAGCTTTAATATTCCAAACTGGCCGTAATTTTTCCGTGCGTGTAGGCTTCGCTTGTTCGCTACCTAACGTTACGGCGTGTGAGAAAGTCCTCACTCGTGAATACCATGGAGTTGGTAAAAAAGCTGGATAGACCGGACCTCTTACTACTGTGTGAAGAGCTGGGAATTAAGGTGGGGAGAGATGAGAGAGAGTCGCAGCCGATTAGGGCTATTCAGGACGGCGGTGCGGAGGATGACGAAATTGAGGAATGTTGGAAGTTGAAAAACAGAAAAAAGACGCCGAAAGAAAGCGAAGATGGGCTGCAAAAGACAGTATAAATGAGCAAAGACGATTGGCTTTAGGAATTCATCAGGCCTCAAGTAACCCGATAGACGGGATACCATCCTCCGACAAGAAAATTGAAGATAGTCCTGCAAAGCCAACGGTTACAGAGAAAGAAAAGGCGTTTAAGGCTAGGAGGCCGGTCGTATGTCACCGTTGCAATGAGCCAGGCCACATAGCGATCGGCTGCCGTAAGCATAAGAGTACGCTATTTTCGGTGGGCAGCAGCGACAGTATTCAGGAGCAAATAAAACCCCACATTCAGGAGTCAGTTCTGGAAAAAGCGTTGTGTAACGTACCGCGGGAGTCCGCCGCAACGTTTAATTGTGTAGATCCCTACTACTGGGAAAATGAGGTTACCACAGGGCAACGCGTGCGCGCGCGGCAAAAAGTTGAAAATAAAAGTGTGTGTTTGCCGTTAGCCCGCGTTGAGAAAGAGGGACCGCTCAGACTACTCGCCACGGGAACTGTGGTGTCCCAAAACTTGTCCGAGCATTAATCCCTCTCAGAATGACGCGGATATGCTTTTGAAAGGCCTTTGTTTTGGTGACATATTGGCGACAGCTCTGACGCGTTCGTTGGCCTGTGAGTCTACTCATGAGATTCCGGAAGCAGAAAGTGCTAATGAAGTAGACTGTAGAAGTCCAGGTGATGATGCGCTTAGCTTATCACACAAGGGATATGCGCTTAACATAGCGCGAGGTGACTAAGCGCTTAGATTAGCGCGAGGTGATGACTCTCAAAGGGAGACATCTGATAGCGAGCCGGCTGGTTTAACATGTTCTTTCAAAAGTGCGTTCTTTCAAAAGTACAGACAGCTAGAAATAACGCCGAGGATAAACCAGTTGAGTCGACGGGAGGTTTGAGCTCGGTACTTCCCAGTATTATTGCGGAGTCAGTGAGCGTTTCGTGCCACCCCGAAAGAAAAAGGCGCCGGCGAAAACGTAGAGGGAACACAAAGGGTCAAAGCTGCCTCCAGCGGAGGCCAGAAATCCCAAGAAAGTGCGCTAGAAGTCAAAAGTTTAGGCTCCAGCAGAAAGCAAGATTTGGCATGAAGAGTCTCAAGAAGGCGAAAAAACTGACACGCCGGAGTGGTCGCTTGGTTTCATCATGAGTCGCATTGAACTGCTGCCGCGTTCGACCTGCAGTGACGATTTCGAAGACCGACGAATGTCCGCGCTCACCAGGATCATTCAAGCAGTCCGCTACGGGAGCTACTGTTTTTGTTCTTGTTTTAGGGGTGAAGCTCCTTACGCCATGGGTTGTACGTCCCGTGTCATCGTAGTCGTCGTAGTAGCCAGTTGTATTGCATCACATGTCAATACAAGCGAAGTCTCAGTATATCCTCGGAGTGAGAGTGAATGATGATGAGTGGGGCGAAACGTGTGTCAGTTCATCCGTCCATACGTCCATCCGTGCGTCTGTTTATACGTTTATCCATCCATCTGTCCGTGAACCTTGTCTGCCCGTACGTCCGTCCATGCATCCGTCCGTGCATCCATCGGTGCGTGCGTTCATTCGTGCGTCCGTCTGTGCACCCGTCTATCCATCCATCCGTGCAGCCGTCCATCCGTCCATCCATTCGTGCATCCGTCCATTCGTGCGTCCGTCAATCCGTGCGTCCGTCTATCCGTGCACCCATCCATGCGTCCGTCCGTGCATTCTTCTGTGCGTCCGTGCACCCGTCCGTGCACCCGTCCATGCACCCGTCCGTCCATCCGTGCACCTGTCCATTCGTCCATCCGTGCGTACATGAAGTGAAGAGTTTCGCCCCACTCATCATTCACCTCGTGAATATGCTGTGATTTTTTTACATATTTTTGACAGAACAAAAAAAATGATTTATTTTGGGCTCTAGGTAAGGCAGAAAAGGATTGATAACAGTGCCAAATATCCAGTTTAGCGAGTCGCACTCCCTTCTACACTTTCACTAAACGAAACGGCCAATCGCGAAATTTTGCTGCATCAAGCTGCGCTGCAAGCATACAATGTTTTGTGTGATGTTTTGTGTCTCACATCTTTACAGAACATTTTTCACCAGTAAGAGCAGAGCCCTGCACGGAAAATTCCGCCCTACGAGACCGCCGGACATTGCTTGGGACGGCGATGGTGCGGTGGTAGAGTGGTGGTTGCGGCGCGCGAGATAATCAACACGCGATGAGTACGTCGTTGAAAGTAGCGCAATTGGATGTCATTTAAACATGCCCACATATGCTTCAAAGACCTTTAGCTGTGTTTTTCTCTAGCCACATAAATTATTACAGTTACCTAATTGTACCTCGTTAAGGAAATAATTACTTCCGGCTGTTCTAATGTACCGAGAACAATACGTATAACGTATACTATATATAGGTTTTCTTCACATAATCGTGGCACTTTGTAGCAGGAATATCCTACATACCGCGTAAACCACAATGAAACCAATAGACGATGAAGCCAAAGAAGGCATAGGGAACTATAAATGTACTGCAAATAATTTTGACATGAATCGAAAGGAATCCAAGTGGATGAAATAAGAACGCTTTCACCTACAGCGACTGAACCTCCAACACTAGGATGACGCGTCCGTTGCTCTGAAACTTGGGCGAGCTTGTAATTGAGCGCTCGTCTCTCGGTCTAGTCTGTTTACGCGCTCTAAATACAACTATGTCCGTTGCTCTATAACAAATGAGCTAGAGCAAGTTTATTAGCCCTATATTTAGGGTGTGTGTGTGTGTGTGTGTGTGTGTGTGTGTGTGTGTGTGTGTGTGTGTGTGTGTATATATATATATATATATATATATATATATATATATATATATATATATATATATATATATATATATATATATATATATATATATATATATATATATATATATATAGAGAGAGAGAGAGAGAGAGAGAGAGAGAGAGAGAGAGATTATCAGGCCATTGAATATGGGCTGGGACCCCGAGATCAAGCGGCCTATTGCTGTTCGTTTCGATTTGTCTTCACCTGTAGAACGCTTTCCTTGCACCCCCATGATGGCGGATACACTGCAGGGTAACGCTGCTTGTCTCACCATCATTACAAGCTGATTTCAGCTGCCGCAGTTGCGACAACGCTGAATATTTGTATTGCACAGACCCTTTGTATGAAACGGTGGCGCGGGTGTAGCAATGGCCGGAACTACAGCTCGTGTGCGTTCAATAATCAAACCATCAAGACTCGAGGCTCTCTGTACACGAAGTGTTGCTGCAGTTCCCATAGAAGCGCCATTTGACTCGCTCCGAAGTATTCTTCACGAAAATCGCCTCCGCCTCACGTGCACGCAGGCTACTCGCCTCAACGGCATGCCTGGTGTTCACGCCCACGAAGCGGTGCGCTATGACTTCAGCCGAGCGCCCGAATCGTGGCGTTGTAACGAGCGTATCCCGTCGTTAGCGCGTCGTCCTTTGTGGGTTGTTTCTGGGAGAGGCCGCGTATGTTGCACTGCCGATGCGTGAAGCGTAAGAACTTTCTTCAAGCTCGGGAGCTCGGGCTGCTTGGTTGCCTCGCGAGGCCGGTGATCACTGCCGCACGACCTCCAAACAGCAAGGCGCCAAGCGATCTTCCAGCTGATAGGGACACAATCAAAGCCAGACCATTTCGGAACACACTGAAGTTTCGCAGTGTGTAACGCGCCCGCGAAATTGTAAGAACTGGCCACGCGTGGTCTTGAGTTGAGATTTGTCACTCTGACAAAAGTTACCCTAGCACTTCTCTCTGTGTGTGTATGTGTGTGTGTGTTTGTGTGCGTTTTTGCTTGCTTACTTATTTCCTTGAATCAACTCGGAGCGGCGGTATGCGTTCTTTATTATTCGGCTTCCCCTTGTGGAACTTCCATTGAGTGCTTTAAGTCGCAGCTACACTGAAAAGCCGGCACTGAAGCATTATGAACAAGCACGTACGCTGACCATAGCCGTCCCTTTTTTTCTCGTCAGGAATCTCGTTCTTACATTCTCTATCGTTGCATGCGTGCAGGCGGTAGACCTCTCAACGGTCCTCCAACGGCACGCTCGTCTTTTTCGTGGCGTAAGAAACCTGGCGCTACTACATTTTCCAGGAGATAAGAAATCATATATCCGCATGTTTTTCAGCAGCCATACAGCACGTTTTTTTTTCTTGGTTTGGTGGCTACTCTAATTGTTAGCAAACCGAATTTTCTCCCAAATTTGCACTCTGCGTAATTTTCTCTTCAGACGTTGCCCTACCTTAACAACTGGTATGTATGTATGTATGTATGTATGTATGTATGTATGTATGTATGTATGTATGTATGTATGTATGTATGTATGTATGTATGTATGTATGTATGTATGTATGTATGTATGTATGTATGTAGTTCGAATGGTGACGCCAGCTCACCTGTTCGGCATGCATGATTAGGCAGTGCACTGTGGGCACATGAAGCAAGCACAGGCCGTTCTGTCATCAATCTCCTATTTAAAAAACTGCATATTGTCAATCCATATTACGGTGTTCAGAGTTTATTTTGTGGGTATTAAGATAGTTGCGTGCCTCACTTGCTGCGGCCAACAAAGGAAATTCAGTTTGCTGAACGATCGTTCCCTTCTTCCAAGTGAGACACGGTATTGCTCACATAATTTGGACATAGATCTCTAAATGTAGGACATTGTTTTCCTTTGAATATGTAAAAAAAAATATATCCGCTTTGCTGTTCCACTACTAAAATGATTTTATTTGCTTTCCCTGTGAGTAACATCATGCATCCTAAAATTCGTGTCTCTAGAACGTATAATTGTAGAGTTGAAGTATTTTTTGCATTAGTTTATCTACCTCACGGCTGTTCCTTCTCTAAGCACTGGCATAGTCCTTTTGCATTAATTTATCTACCCCAACACACGCACACACATACAATCGTGGGCTTTTCGTGCCGATTAAAATGAACATACTACGCAGCGGGAAGTCTGGAAAAATTCTGACCACCTGGGTTTTTTTAAAATACGAAGCACCTTATGAGTAAACTTGATCCGATGGCGTCCACGCTCCACTGCGCGTGCACCTACTTTCCCGCCGACTTTCCTCTATGCAGGTGTTCCGTCGCCTTCTCTCCCCCTCCTCTGCAGTCTGCAAACCCACTCTCTCATCTCCCTCCCCATTTCATACAAGCGCGTTCGCTCAGTCGGCTTCCGTCATTCTCGCTTCGCTCCCGTCCAGATGACTTGTAACGTTAACAACAGCTCCAGTTGCAACAGCAGTCCAACTTGTGCCGAGGTCGTCGCGGAGCAGCAGCAGCGCAGGGCTCGCGATGCCGAACGCCTGCGCACACAAGATGATCCTGAACTGCGGGCGGATCCAGCCATTCATTTTATAGAGGGGTGGGGGCGGTCACCGGAGAGAGGAGAGGAGCGTGGTCATGACTTCTTATCTTTCTACTAGCAGAAACACCCCTTCACAGCATAAGTACTGTGAATGTGCGCTCACAGTGGTTTCACTCATTTGTCTAAATTGGTGATAGGAGGGGACAACGAGCACTGACTGAGTGATTGGGGGGGGGGGGGGGGGGCGATCACCTCTGGGTCCGCCATTGTCTTGAACTCCGGGCCAAGGAAGTGCAAGCCGAACGTCGGCGTCGAGCTGCTATCCCGAGGTCTAGAACGCCGACGTCAAAGCCAAGCGTCGACGTCGAGCTACCGCTTCCGTACAGAGAAATAACGCGTCTGCGGCGAGGGTTGCGAGGCTTTCGAGCCAAACCGCGCACTTACGTAAACGCCGAGTGAACGTAAAGGGAAACTTGGTGTGCACCTCTAATGCTGCTTCACATCCCCTCATGAATATATATATATATATATATATATATATATATATATATATATATATATATATATATATATATATATATATATATATATATATATATATATATATATATATATATATATATATATATATATATATATATATATATATATATATATATATATATATATATATATATATATATATATAAACGTGCAACCTGCCTTTAACTTAAGGCCACGAACTAGTTCGCTTCCTTACAAATATGGCCGCCGTGGTCGGGACAGGCAAACTCACACCCTCGTGTTATAATTACAGCGCAATACCGCGGCGGATGTCATGTGAACGCATGCAAGATATAACCGTTTTAGAGAGCCGAATTCAGAATTCCCGAAGTGGTAGTTACCCGCTGCATGCTAGGGCACGCCCGCATGGCTTCAATAAAGTTGTGTCAATCAATCAATTAACTGTGCATTTAACACATTTTGCAGCTCGAATAACAGGAAGTTCATTCACTTCATTCTTTCAATTTAGAGATCAAAGCCATCTTCAATTCGAATTTATTTATTTACCAGAAACACTGTCTGGAGGTACACCTGGGCAAAAAGCTGTCGCATCAGTTTGACGAAGGCCCCTTACATGGCAATAGCTCATACATGACACATGTCACCAAGTGTTTTTTACATAGCATTCGCATGGAAAGCATAATACCTACAAATCAGCATACATTACACGCATACATAAAATATAACAATGGCACTCCTTACAAGAATGCAGGGTAATTAATGAGTTACAATAAAGATAAAAGTAGTCGCGCCGATTTTTTGATTATTTATTTATTTAATGCAGCTGTGTGTTTGTACCGGTTGAGTATGGTTGGGATATGATGAGTTAGTGATTGCAGGCTGTAGTTGTTCCGGGACCACGGTACCTTCCATACCTCAGGTTTTCGTGTGTGCTTCGTCTTGTTGTGCGATTCCAGCTAAACGAACATTCTCTCAGTTTTGGTCAACGGCTTCCTTTTTGTCTAGTGAGGCTGGCAAAAATGAATCCATGGGCTTTTCGTTTCCTGGAGACGTCTTGCTCGGCTTAATCCTTTGTGTTTCAGCAGGACACATACGTCCACTTTTCTCCCACATCAGCTGGCGCAAAGCTAAATGACTAACATCTTAGCTAAGTCTGTGTCTGCTTGATAAAAATTGTGTCACTGTGGTTTTGGAAGATGGCAGCAATGCCACAATGCCGTAACAATGTGCCCCTCCCCCCCCTTTTTTTTGTTTGTTACGGAAGCTTCTGAAGTTTTCTCTCGTTCCGATAAAGATTACTGCCATTGAAAATGTCAGGTAATGTTATTTCTGGTTTTCTATAGAGAGGCGACATCAACTGTCATTGTGTGTTTTTATAGATTTGTGCAGTAACTTCAACGATAAATAATATCGAAACACAGTTCTTTACGAAATTGCAACGCTCCTCGCTATGCCAATAATTATTGATAATGATGTATGGGAATAATGTTCTTGATATCGTATATCACTCGAAAAGTGAGCAGGTAATCAGGGACATCAGCACTGACAAAAAAAAAAAAAACAGCGGAAGAAGGGCCAACAAAACTGACCAAAATGTGGTAGCGCCACTTGTTTCGGTATATTCGTTTCAAATAGCCGAATTACATGACCAGGGGCGGCCACCCCCTGGCTATATACGCCTCACATGTTCCACTTTTTTCCAGCGAATTTGTAGTGGTTTAAATTTGATGAAATTGCTGTTATACAATTTTTTTTACCACAGCGGTTTTTCATAACGTCGTGTCAAAAATATAGGCGAACCCTACAAAGCGCTGAAATCTGTGGCTCCTGAGCACCACTGCATGGAACTTTATCGCGTAGACAGCTCTAATTATTACAAATACTGCCCCGGTATTGTATAGCGTCGCGCTGCCGATCGCGGGGTGACGAGTTCAATTCCGGCCTTGGCGTCTGCGTTTAGGCCCCGCCGCGGTGGTCTGGTGGCTAAGGTACTCGGCTGCTGACCCGCAGGGCGCGGGCTCGAATCCCGGCTGCGGCGGCTGCATTTCCGATGGAGGTGGAAATGTTGTAGGCCCGTGTGCTCAGATTTGGGTGCACGTTAAAGAACCCCAGGTGGTCTAAATTTCCGGAGCCCTCCACTACGGCGTCTCTCATAATCATATAGTGGTTTTGGGACGTTAAACCCCACATATCAATCAATCAATCAGTCGTCTGCATTTAGTGGGCTATCTGAATCGAGCGAAAGAATTATGCTTTGACGCTTAAATTTAGTGCGCTGCACGGAATCCAAGCTGGACAATATCGCGCAACGGTTTTAAATGCGAAGCATTTCTTTGTGCGCTGCCAGCAATATTGGCGTCTATCTGTGCATCTATCTATCTATGTAGCCGCTTACGCCTGGGTGCTCTCGTGATCACCCCCTTAACTTGGCGTGAACCAAAATTAGTATGGCAGGGTAAGGTGGTTCGACGAATAGACGCACTGGTCAATATATGAATAATGCCATAATCCCGTCGCGTACGTCGTCAAACACTTCCCGCCAGGCAGTGGCACATACCGATGGGTGGTTATTTGCCGCTGGTGTGCGGCTATGTGCCACAGGTGATTGGTGCTTAGCATCTACCCAGGAATGACGAGAACACACATGGGCAATTTTAACGCGCGAGCGTTAAACAATACCCCACATCGGTAGCATCGACCCGAAGAATGCAAAGAATAAATGTCAGGGTCCCAGCAGGAATTGAACCCTATAGCATTCTGCTTGGAAATCAAGCATTCTACCACAGAGCCACGCCAGGTCTTGGAACTGCTTTTCAAATAGACCTTAATGCTCGTGAAACGTCGATTGTTGTAAAGAACCCCAGGTGGTCGAAATTTCCGGAGCCCTCCACTACGGCGTCTCTCATAATCATATGGGGGTTTTGGGACGTTAAACCCCACATATCATCAATCACCGTCGATTGTGGTTGCAGTGAGCTGGCTATTCAATTTTATAAACATTACAAGTGTACTCCTATGATACAGCCGTCACGTCGTGTTAACATGAATCGTAATTAGGTGTCATGCGCTGAAGTAGATTTATGTAGCAGTGTCCAGAGTTACCATCCTCGCAAGCACTAGCGCTTCATACGAGCTTATTCTTGTGTTTCTAATACTCATGTTCCTGTTGGCACCGTTGTGCAAGTGCAAACAACTGGTTATATAAACATCTGCACATGGCCCCGCCGCGGTGGTCTAGTGGCTAAGGTACTCGGCTGCTGACCCGCAGGTCGCGGGATCGAATCCCGGCTGCGGCGGCTGCATTTCCAATGGAGGCGGAAATGTTGTAGGCCCGTGTGCTCAGATTTGGGTGCACGTTAAAGAACCCCAGGTGGTCGAAATTCCCGGAGCCCTCCACTACGGCGTCTCTCATAATCATATGGTGGTTTTGGGACGTTAAACCCCACATATCAATCAAACATCTGCACATGTTCAACATATGTCTGTGCGTGCAACATTTGTACATATATTTAGCGTCATTTGATAACGTGTCGCTCAATAAAAGTATTACAACATAGTCGCCTTCTCTTCGCATGCCTTGCATAACGCCGATTCAAAAAGTACGTGAGATCTGCCAAATTTTTTTCGCCACAGCGTGCCTCACGTCGTTCTTTTCCAGCGTCAAACGACAGAATTTATTATTTTTAACAATATATAATAAAGGAGGGCTGAATGTACCTGTAACATGTTTAGGTGCATAATGAGGATAAACCCTGTTGCCAGGAGACATGGTTTTCTGCACGAACGAAATATTTCGCAGAGCCAGTGATTTCCTGTTGTGATTATTTATTTGATACTTTCGATGTCCCCACAGCTTGCTCTTTAGCTTTTGCGATAGAGTGATTGTGCGAGTCCAACATGCTTACAATATTTACATGTATTCCATGTCACTATCGATTAGAAAAATCGTCGTACGTATACTGTGCGTATCGTGCGTCCAGATCTGATTGAATTAACCAAAAAGTTACCAACTCTTTACAAAGCCTATGATTTCTGAAAAGTTGATGGCACAGCGACAGTACGTCTGACTAGACACAGAGCTGTCGGCAAACGTAAATGCCCCGAAGATGATGTGATGTCTTCAAAGTGGTACTAGTACTCGACTCTTGGGGTTCGTTGATCACAGCCGCAGTTGTTTGAAGTTGGTCCATCCTCAGCGACTATCAGGTTGGCAACAGAAATCCCGCACGGCCGGGTTCATAACGAGTACGAAGCCGTCCAGTAGCTCACACTTCCCTCACAGCTTTGCATGTCTGAAATAAGATACAATCTCTGCGAGTAGCGGCCTCGCAAATCTTGGAGATCAAGCAGTCAGACGTCCGACTCTTCAGCTTGAAAAAAAAAAGTGTCTGATTCATATAAATATATATGTGTCGGTTGACAACCAACAGTGAAGGGGCACTGCAACACTTCTTTAGCGTGGTCAGAAAACGCTGCTGATCGGTAGTAGAAGCTCGTGAGAACACGTCAGCCAAATAGTATTGCGCAGCACGCGGCCTCAAATTTACGAATAATTCTCAGAGTCAGCTAGAAGTTGCCCCGCCGCGGTGGTCTAGTGGCTATAAGGTACTCGGCTGCTGACCCGCAGGTTGCGGGATCGAATCCCGGCTGCGGCGGCTGCATTTCCTATGCAGGTGAAAATGCTGTAGGCCCGTGTGCTCAGGTTTGGGTGCACGTTAAAAAAACCCAGTTTGTCGAAATTTCCGGAGCCCTCCAGTAGGGCGTCTCTCTTGATTATATTGTAGTTTTGGTATACGTTAAACTCCACATATCAATCAAGCAGCAAGAAATCGTTCCGTCTTTTCTGCTAATAATAGGCCATATATACCGTGCCAGATACCCTAATTTACGGCCATTGGCTAAATTTAGCGCCCTGAGCTGCTTAGCTAGCGAGGCCCACAGCTGCCCATTCGTGCTCTCGCAGTCACACTGAAAGTAAGCCCGGCGTTTGAAGAAAGAGTGCTCAAGCCCAAGAAACACGAAACGTCGTATAAACTTCTCGTAACGTCTAGAAAGGTATGCGGACATCGAGGTATAATATTTGACGTTGAATAAATGCTTTTCAAAGGAAGTTTTTTTAGAAGACGTTGAGAAAACGTTCTTTACAAGAATTCTTTTTCAAAGCGTTTACTAAAAGTTATTTTCTAGAACTTTGGTAGAATTCGCGGATGAGGTCTCGAGGGGGGGGGGGGGGTCTACGTTTCTTTCCTTTTTTGAACCAAAATAACATTCGCTTTACATATTTATGTAGTATATATTTTTACATTATTTTTACATATTTAAATGTAATAATTGAGCATTAAGTCAGCATTACGCAGCATTAAGTCAGCATCAAGAAATTAAGATGCACAAATGCGCTGTGCGCCTGCGCAGCTATAACAATTTTACTTGTCTGGACGTGTTGACCGGCCACTCAGTCGCCTTTAAAGAAGCGGGTGTGAGTCGACTTCTCTCGTGTTTTAAAAGTGTGCTTGCGCTTTGTGTTCGTGTTTTGTGTTTTGCCAGTGCTGCTGATTACGAAGATGCGCTATACTCAAGCAAAGACGTGTTGGTTCGTATCGTGGAGCACTCGCCAGGTATTTACTATACACTGCTGCTGTCGGCGCTTTCTCAAGGTCCGTTCGATTCATCTGCACCAGTCGGAACTGGTTCACGGCTGTGCACGCGAAGTTCAGAAATTGTGCAGCGCGAGTTCAGCGGTGCAGGCACAGCACGACACCCGAAAAGAATGACGATGTGCCGACAAGGTGCAGGTCTTATTTCTTTTCGCTTAATTCACACCGTTCACCACACACTGACCAATGGCGAATCACACATGCGGACAGTTTATGAAGTGCAAACATCTTGGAAAAACACCGCGTTTGTAGCGGCGGTACGGCGCCTAAAGGCCGTTTCACATGACACAAAAAGTAGCGATTTTCAGGCTGCGAATTCGCTCGCAGCGAAAAAAAGGGCAGTTCGCTCCCGCCGCAGGGGTGCGCAGCGAGCTTCCAACATGTTGGAAATTTTAGCTCTGATCGCAGCGGCGGGACCGATTTTTGGTCGAGACCCATCGAAATAGGGCTGGTCCGGCCAAGCCGTCGAATTAGAGTCGACTTGTTTGTTTTGGTAATGGCCGATGCTGTGCATTTTAAAATGCATTTAGACTGAAAAGTGTTCTTAAATGACGAAATAGGTGGGCCCTTCGTTACCGTGCACGGAAACTTCATGATGTTATAATGCACATATTATTATATCACACTCGTGTCTGTCACTAAGAGCGGCGGCAAGAACACGCAGCTACAGTCGCAGAGCGAAAATCGCGGACCGTTCGCGGTCCATGTGAAACAAAACCGTTATTAGCGACGGCTGCGAACAGAGCGATTGGAGCGAACGGAACGATTTTTTTCGCTGCAATCGCGGCATGTCAAACTGCCTTAACCAACCTACGGCTATGTGCTGCGTCGTCTGCTCAGCTGCACGCGCGGCTGCACCAAGCCGGCACCGTCAGCGTAAGAAGTGCAGGAAAATTGTGAACTAGTGCTGCACCTCTTCGGCACCTTTCGAAACGAATGGCAGGGTTCAGAGGTCGTCAATGCTGCACCACTGAAAAGAAAGGCAAAGTGCAGCACCTCGTAAACTGGTTCACGTGGTGCAGGCGAATCGAACGGACCTTCACTCGCGACGTTTTTCCTACCATGTGCACGATAGGTGAGGTTTTGTTCACATGGGGCCCAGCTTTTCGGTAGTACTTCAGCAGTCCCAGTGTAAAGACAAAGTAGTGCGAAGTTAAGCGCGGAAAAGCCTTTTTTTTTTCTTTTGTGTGGAGTGTGAAGCATGGACGCGTAGCGGGAATTCGGCGGCAGACTCGAGCAGAGTTGTGGCGGCTGTCCGCCTCTGTTGGCAGTGGTGGTTGAGGGGGGCCCTGCTCGCGAGTGACCACTATTTTTGTTTATTAGTTCTGGGGCGTCTGTTAGCTGTAGGCGTTGATGCCTGTTCATATTGTGCGTTATTGGAGTGAATGTGTCTAAGGCAGTTTGATCTACTGTACGTTCCATTTTATACAGCTACAGTATTTATACGTTATGACTATACTATCAGAGAAGTTTTGGCAAGGTTCTGTTTGGCGTCTCTCAATTTTTTCCTTGCGAGTGGCCGAATGTATGCCGGTGTGTGCATCGATACCGGCACGCGTCTTTATAAACTACCGTGATACTATAGTTGATGCGTGTTCATGTGCAGCGTGTTGCATCGTCTTAGGTAGGGCTCGCAAAGGTTGAACCTACACTTAAGGGTTCACGCTGCTCCTTTAGTAAAATTCTAACTTTCGGTGTACACCAGCAACACAGGTTGCCTCATGCGGCCTGAATCCGTGCATTTTAAGCCATTCGTTTATCCTGAACTGTATTTTAGAACGAATATTTCATGGCTGAATGCGGCCAAATTGTTTTACCTTACTGTGCGAGCACTAATTCAGTCATAAGTCCACGCGTTCGAGCACCATCGATTTTACTCTGCTTGTTTCCACTATGCTTGTATTTTGATTTGGTTTATTAAATCTTTTATGCACCTCGCCCAACGCTGGTGTTGAAACTTTGCTTAACACTTTTACGTGTATGAACATTACGAATAATTTATAGCACCACCTCCAATGAAATTTCCTGACTGATGACAAGCTTAACAGTATATTAGATAAAGTAAACTTTCTAGGGATGTGTGTAAACTTTCTAGATGTTGGCGGAATCTGTGGTATGTGCAGAATCAATATTTTATTTATCACTCAAAACTTGCGATAATGTTATAAATCGTGGTAAGCATGCATAAGTCATGCACGTATTGCTGTTAAAATCTAAAATTGGACACCGTATTTATTTGAGAATAATAAATATAGACTGCAAGTTTTCAAGCTATTGGCACTGGAGGAATCATACAAATTCTGAAGTTAGTCTCATCAGATCTTATTGCTAAATTGCGGTCAATAGCTTCCAAGATTCTGGTTCCCGGAGATCGTTGCAGAAGCTTGCATGCTTTATTGGGATGGTGTGTGGTGTAAGATGGTTGACTCATATGTTTTTTTGTTTTTTTTTTTTTGCATCGACAGCCTGTGGTGATTGAGTGAGGGGTACTGCCATTTGAGCCAACCAGAATCATTGAAACTGATGACCATAATTTGGCAGCACACAATAGTAATTTATTAACACCAATTTATGGCATTTTAGGTATAATTGTCCCAGTGTGAGCAGCCTGAAAAAAGCTACATTAGTTGTATTTGAAATCAAATTCATGTTCAATAATATAGGTTACCTGCAATGGATACTTGATGAAAGTGCATACCATCACGTATGTGTTGAGGTATCATTGAATTTGCTGTCAACGCACTATGCACGAGCGCGATTCAAGCATGATTTTGAAACATCTGCAATGTGGAAATTACATTTTTTTTTCATGAGGTTGCAACTCTGTTCGCCAAAAACATCCAAGAAAGTTTTGCTTGTAACATCTCTAGTTTATGTACATCCTGCTTCTTTTAATTGATTGATGTGTGGGGTTTAACGTCCCAAAACCACCATATAATTATGAGAGACGCCGTAGTGGTCTCCGGAATTTTCGACCACCTGGGGTTCTTTAACGTGCACGCAAATCTCCTGCTTCTTTTAAGACACATTGTTCCAAATCATTTTAAATATACTGACAAATTCAGTTTTCTTAAGAGACACATGTCACCAAATTATTTTTTCGGTGTTTCCATCGCAGCCTATGCATGCACCTCGTACGAACCGAGTGTGAAAGAATTCCGGACAAGCTTGTCATCAATGGTGGCTTGTGGAAAAGTTGGCTCCTGAATGTACAGCAGCCGCGCATGACTTCTGTTTCCTATGAAAAGGGAACTTCTCTGAGCCACCTGGTTGCTGTATTCAAGTAGCTCGCATGTTCAGGATGTTCAATAATAAGGCTTTTTGTTTTTCTTTAAAAAAGTCAGTGCTCTAAGTTGTGTGTTAAAGCCAACTTTGCAGGCAGCTAAGTGTTCAGGGGAACACAATGTGCAACAATAGTTATCACTGTCAGCCGTGCCCTTGAATAAGATTCAATAATGAACTTATTAGTGACTGCAGCAGGCGACCATGCACGTATTAAAATTTTGAGCCAGTCACATTTCTACGTAGGTCCAAAGAATTCTGGCATGCCTGTGCTCAGATATCCCGCTGGAAAGTATAGTTGTGGCTTGTATCATTAAGCATGCAGGACAGTGAGCACTAGCCCACAGCTACTACTCCCTGAGGTGCCGCATATAACCTGATCATGGATCGAAGCCACAGACAAGCATTATAATGGTTACTTTTTTACCACCGGCTGGAATAGCAAGCACTGACTGCTTGTCTCACCAGGGAGTAATGTTTTGGTGATCCTCGCTGCCTTGCATGCGTAATCATGAAAAGCACAATAAACTTCCGAGTGAAATATCTCAGAGCATAGACATGCTCGAAGAATTTTTACAAGTGGGAGTGACACGACTGCCACTAACTGTTCTATGCAAATATACCCACTTATTGTAGGCACCAAAGTTTTGGTATTCTTAGTTGATTGGGCAGCTGACAGCATTATTGTCTTATTTTGTGTTCTCCTAGACACATAAATTATCTGCAAAGGCAGTTTTCTGTTCTTAAGGCTGAATTTTATTACAAGCACAAAGCATGTCTCTGAATGTGCCAGTGCTGCTTTCTAAGGTTTTATGTCATGTTTAATTTATGTGTGATCTAGAGTTCAATTAAAATTGAACTTTTTGCAATGCAATAAGGCTGAAGCAGATCAGTGGTTTTATTTTCACTGTAATATTGACTGAATATTTTGTTTTATTGTTATTGTAACCTTATTTCATTCTTTTCTCGAATTTAATGCTGTGAGTGCAATCAAGTGATTTCCTAATGTCATACCTAACTTTGCCAATACCTAACCATTTATGATATATTAGTGATACCTAATCATGTTTAACATTGTTAATGATGACTGACAGAAGGCATTCTGGAATACAGTAGCGTTTTTATCTTCATTGTGTACTTTGTGCGAGTATATTGGGTTGGAATTAGAATTGGGAGTGTTGCTAAAAGCACAATTTGATTGGTAAACACAGATTTGTGGTGAAACTCATTAATTTAAACTACTCATGGTTCTAACATACCTAAATTTAGGGGTGAGAAAAAAATCACTTGTTCAACTGCTGCTTTTTGGCTAGTAACAAATTGTCTACCTTTATATATTTGCTACTGGGCCAATTTGTTTGCTAAGCTAGCCTTCTAAATTTCGTTGCACTGATAGAAGTATACTCGAAGAGAACAGTTTGTGCCTTTTGTGTGTGCGCAGATTCCTGAACCAAGCATCTGGCCAGCCCCTCAATCGCTTTGTATAATTATAGTTACTCTAAAGCATACAAGTTTTGGGACAAAGTGTGCAGTTATTGTTATGTTTAGTAAAGGTTACAAGTATGCAACAAGATTTATTGAAATTTTGCATTTACTTTTGGATGTGCAGTATAATGCATTCTAGGCAGCACCAGAAACAATACTGAGTTGACGTTTAAAAGCCCGTCTTGTCTTCAAGCAAAACAGATTATCGTAATGATAGATGGCAGTCACTAATTAATTCTTTCAATAATTATGGCACCAATTTTGCTGATTAGAATAGCGCCAGCAATAATTTGATGCCAAATTATGTTGCTGTTCCTACTTGTCATTTTCTACAGTGAACAGCTAAATGCACCGATTGTAATACGCTTACATGGTGCAGCAAATTAACCACGGGAAACGCTCAACAAGCTGGTTTGCATGAAAAATAAAGGTCTAAAAAAGGTGTTAAAAGATCTAGCAAAAGTCTTTTTAGAATCTTGGCAAGAAGTTTACTAGGCTTCTGATAATAACAGTATAGTAAACGTTTACAAAGGTTCTTTAAAAAATCTAGAAAGACGTTTTTTAGACTTCTTGCTAGAAGTTTTCTAGCCGTATAATAATGTGGCGTTAGCACAGCTACATGAGGTTTTCAGGCTGCTTAGGTTTAAATAACATCTCAACAAGACTTCTTATATCCTTTTGGACTATCCTTTTTGGACATTTACTAGAAGTTTTTTAGCTTTTCTTTTTTCATGGGACGTCTAGGAGTGCTTTGGGCTGGTTAAGTTGGTGTGACATTTGCAAGGTTCAGAAGCACGACGGGCGAGGACGACAGACCAATGCTACCTAGATAATCGGACAGACACATGAACAAGGGGACCACTGGTCCAGTTTTTTGTTGCTGTGTCTGTCGTGTTCGCCCGTCGTGCTGTTGAACTGTATAGATGCTCAAGGTTATGAAGCCGGCATGACGTAACTTCTTTCCCCGTGTTACCCCTCCCTCCTTAGAATTCAGCGCGCGGGAGCCGAGCCTTGCCCCAAACTAGGGCTGCAGAACTTTCGTCTTTTCCTCTCCGCTTCCTCCTCCTCATCGAGCGCGCTCGTCCAAAAAATTTTGGCTTGTTGGTAAAAAAAAAACAATTACGGCGTGCGTCGAACCTCTGCGATTCAGTCTCCCAGGAGGCCAAAAAAGTTCTTGTCATGTTATGTCAGCCAGTACTTGAATGATTCTAAAACTGTTAGCGGCGGTCCATTCGTGCATTAAGGAAGTCATTCGATGGTTTCTTGGTAAAGTGCAGGAGTTTAGGACAAAGTAAATTCTGAAATTGTTTTTACTCGGTCCCCCCCCCCCCTCTATTTTTAACTTTTGAAATCACATTTATGTGATGTAGGAATTAAGGCAGCAGTCACTGATGGTAGAGGCTGATGAAGAAGTAGCGACAATAGAATAAACATGGTGTATGAGCCAAGCCACGTCTCTCATATCTAACGTCACACGAGTCGAGAGGATGAAGACCTGGCCGCCGCTCATCAGCCTCACATCAATCACGAAACCACTGGCAATACACCTCAACTGAATATCGACTGGTTATAGGCATCGCTGAATCGCTGCATAGGGACCTAAAGAAACAAAATAGGCAGAGTATTAACACTTTCCTGCAGCAGCGAAAAACGACTGTTGTCGCCTATATCCATGGTGTGGCACACAATCTTAAAAAGATTGGAAATAAGGTGGGTGCCCGAGTGGTCATGTCTTCTCCAGAGAAACTGTCAAAAATATGTCACAAAACTTGTCCTGTTTCGAAACAAAAGAAAGGGTGCTAAATTAAGCATCGCATTAAATATGTTGAGTGTGCACTGTCGGTGGTTTACAGAGTGCCCTTGTAACTATTTTGAACACGATATTCTACAGTATCTGAATTCACTCTTATACGTAGAGCACTGAGACTTCTAATATGTAATGCCTCTCCATTACTGACACACAGATGGAGCTGCTGTGACGGTCATGTGTTTTCAGCACGTTGGGTAAGAGATTGATTGATTGATTTGTGGGGTTTAACGTCCCAAAACCACCATTTGATTATGAGAGACGCCGTAGTGGAGGGCTCCGGAAATTTTGACCACCTGGGGTTCTTTAGCGTGCACCCAAATCTGAGTACACGGGCCTACAACATTTCCGCCTCCATCGGAAATGCAGCCGCCGCAGCCGGGAATCGCACCCGCGACCTGTGGGTCAGCAGCCGAGTACCTTAGCCACTAGACCACCGCGGCGGGGCCGTTGGGTAAGAGAATTGAATGTTGAATGAGTTCATAAACGATTCATAACAATTTTTGATCATTTGGGGCACGAAGATTGCCGTATTAGACTGAAGAACATGCTTTAGGGCAAGTTGTCATTCGTCGTCTGCTCTACAGATGAATTGCTGTGCGCCGCATCTCGGAGGCAATGCTTTAGATCATATAGTTCAAAGTAGGGACAAAGATTACGCCTCCCACAATTTTATCGACAAAAACATTGTGAAATTCATTTTAACGTACTATACTTCAGTTTTGCATTCACACTGCGGATACTTGCGCACACTGTTTTACGTCTGCTCTCATTAAAGGTGAGATACATAGGAACAGACGACAGATAGATCACTTTCGTGCTGCTGGTTTCACGCATAGTTGCATTGCCAGTCATTTGAGCCTCAAGGAGCGTGGCGATGGCTGACCACTTCAGCCGGGACAGAGTTTTTTGTTCAGATTACCTCGTGTTGCATAAAAAGAAAATACCTTATCAAAGAAACTTCCGCAAGGTCGAAGACATCGGCCTTGTTACCCTCCAGAAGCTTTTGCCGAAAGCTGCCTGCCATGCACATAACAACGACCACGTCTGCCAGAACTGCTTCAGACGCCTCAGAGATAAGCTGTCTTCGTCTAATGGCTTCTCAGCTGAAACAGCTGATGAGTTTTTGCCGGAAGAAGAAAAAGGCAGAAGTCAAGAGCGGTGCGTAAACACGCCTGAAGCATTGTCACATATGCGAGTGGAGAAGCTGCATGCGCAAAATAGCAAAGTTCATGCAGAGCCAAGACAACTTAGCAGCAATTCTACAGTAACCGTGAAATGCCACCGTAACGTGTGTAACCGCCACTTTCAACCATGAGATCTAAAATACAGTGTGTGTGCCCAGTTGTTCAAGAACTTCAAGCAAGCGTATGAAGCGTGTTCTTCGTATCAAGAGCGCATGCCTTTGCTGACACTGTTGCCGAGCGATATAGAGCGCCGAAAACTCCAAGCGCTTATACCAAACTTGTCAGCTTACATGGTATACAGATCCCGACGCTGGCACGCAAAACACGGGATATGGTTTGCGCCAAATGTGGTAAAAAGGACACGGCTAAACCCAATGGACGTCCAGGCAGCTATGGCTTACTACTCCAAAGATGAGTATAGCTGTTCTCGGCAGAGTCCCAACAAAAAAAAATTGCCCGCAGCTTCCCTCGGGGGAACACTGAGGAGGATGCGGAGCATATAATTGGTTAACGGGGTGTTAAAGTGCGACTTACTTGGGTCGATGGCTAAATTGGTTAACGTGGTTGTGAAATGGGGTGTTAAATTGCGACTTACTTGGGTCGATGGCTAAATTGGTTAACGTGGTTGTAGGAGGGGGTGTTAAATGAGTGAACACGTACACACGTATGCGAAAGGGCGGCGCTGGTCGAAGGGACGTCGATCATTGTGTTTGTGGATTCGTTGGAATTCATTTCACCGCGACCTTGGATGTCGACGCGCCGTACAAACCAACCGACGAGCGGCAACTGAGCGAGCGAGCGCCGACCTTGAGTATATATACAGCTCGACGGCGCATGCACTGTCAGCTGTTGAATGTTCTCGAAGCGCGACGCCACATGCGCGTCCACTGGAGAATCAGGAGAATTGTAGATGTCGAACGCGGTGTGTAGAGGAGGAAGGGTGCACAGATGGTGGAGGAGTGAAGCACGCGCGGTGTGTAGAGGAGGAAGGGATGCACAGATGGTGGAAGAGTGGGCGACGGCGCGACGGCGCATGCGCGCGCGTCAGCTGTCGAATGTTCGAGAAGCGGTGCGGACGGCGCAGACGGCGCACTACAAGGCGCGAGTATAAGATGCTTCCGCATCTAAAAGATGTAGTATCTGTTATCATTGACGGAAAAAAGGAGCTTGTTTCGAAAAGGTTTATGACCCGTTCGGTGCGGCAGGCTTTCCGTCTCTTTAGAGAAGCTAATCCGAACACGTCAATTGGGCTCTCAAAGTTTTATTCACTGAGGCCGAAGGGGGTTATTCTTGCACCACACCAAGAAGTGTGCCTTTGTATATACTGTGCTAATGCCACGGAGTGTGTTTCTGCCCTACAAGACGTCACCGATGGTGCCTACACGGTGGACTTCTTGAAAGAACTATGTCTTTGGAGCTCCCCTACAAGTGATTGTCTTTTAGGCCATTGTGACTATTGTGCTAAGGAGAACGCTCTGACAGCCACATGTTTAGGAATCCCTGAAGATATTGAGGTAGCCTCTGCAGTATGGGAAAATGGTGATCTAGTAAAAAAACAGCCCAGGCAAGTGCTTTTCTGCGAGAGGTAAGTTTATGGTTCGTGAAGTGGATTACCCATGATTACATAGGATACATTCAAGAATCCGCAATACGCCAGGCAAAAGAGAACCAAGAAAAAGGATCTTGCATTTTTCACTTTGATTTCGCCGAAAATTGGACAGCCATTTTACCGAATGAGGTACAGTCGTATCACTGGCACAAAAGACAGGTGTCTATATTCACGTGTGTCATCACAAGGAAGCAATCAATTCAAAGTTTTGCCGTCATCAGTGATGACACATGCCATGATGCTGCACATGCCTGTTTTGCTCTACAAATAATCCACAACTATATGAAGGAACAACTTAAGTCTGACACGCATGTTACTTATGTTTCTGATGGTGCATGCAGTCAATTCAAAAACAAGTACCAGTTGTTCGAGTTATGTCAGAAAGATCATATATCAACAAAGTGGATTTTTTCGGCCACAGGACATGGCAAGAACTCTTGTGACGGCGTTGGTGGCCTACTAAAACATGAGGCTACGCTCTACAACCTCAGAGCGGCAAGCTCAGCTGTGATTATGTCAGCATCCCAAATGGTGGCGCGAATGAGCGCGAATGAGCGCGAAGCTCAAGAATGTCAAGTTGCTGTGTGCAAATGCAGACGAGCTAGAAACATTCCGTCAGTTTAAGAAAAGCCCGTGGAAATTGTTGCCACGTGTTCCAGGCATACGTTCTTGGCATGTTTGGCTAAGCACATCTGAGGGCACTGATTGTGGTCGTGTTTTGTTAGCGTCACGTACTGCTAAATGTGATCTCCCAAAGATGCAGCCATTTTGAGCACATCTCTTGTTTCACGCAGTCACCACAAAAATACCAGTGAGGGTACTTCAAGTGCATATGCTTTTTCTAGCGAGACCCAACACTTGCGTTGGAACATTTTCATGTTTGAGTTTATCTGCAAATATAGACCGATGTTTTGCAACTGAGTTACAGTGTCGAAGATTTCCTCCGTTAGAGCTGTGTTATCAGGAGCATAAATGCGCCTTCATGGGTACGTATTTGTCACAGTGCTAAAACAGCCTTTCTTCACCAAATGCGCTCACGTTTACTCGCGTTTGCAGCTCATTGCCGCTTTTCCGTTCCGATTTCTAGATTTCTCAACTTATCAGCGCATTCTCGAAAAGCTCTGATTTGTAGCATGAATATTGTCGCTAAAAACAATATAACGCAACATGTTTTTCTATATTACTGTGTGATGGCCTTCGGTTGTCTATTTACGAGATTTTAAGAAAACTCGAAGATGGGTTTTTTTTATTATTCAAATTTCAGTGGAGTACACTTTTGCCAATATGAGAACTTTGAGGCAATATATAAAAAATTACATTAGCCCTACGGCAACAATAATTTATGTATCTAATGAACACACTATATTCTTAAAACGTGTCAAGTTTGAAAAGGCTGCTTGCATTACTTTCGGAGAAACAAAAATGGGGAATACGTAACTTATTTTAAACTGTCGCAAAATTAGACATTTTTAAAAGCTATTTTCTTAAAGTCTGCAAACTTGAAATCGTATGAATTCATTCTTCATTAGACATGCATTTCAGGTAAAAAATATCTTCCTTGAAACAAAAATATTTGTCTTTTTATAGCATCTGCAATTTTCGAAAATTACAGGTGACGAAGTTGGTGGCTCCGTGTTGGTGAAGTTTGATATTTTTTTTCTCGTAAGTTATGCCGTTAATCATAAAACGAAGTTGACTTTCGGGCTACCTGGTGAGAGGTACACGAAATATAAAATACTCAATGAAATCTAAAATATCAACTTTTGGACCCGTGTCGATCTCTCGTGGAATCACCCAGAATTATTGACAATAGAATAAATGGTGTATGAGCCAGGCCACGTCTCCCACACCTAGCGTCACATTTATTTACTGACTTTAAATGCATGTCCTCGAGTGTGCAAAAACTTGTTGGTACAGCTTTGCCCAATTTCTTGGTATACATTTCCTAATACCTTCTAAGGCGAAAGCGCTGGGCTTATGCGAACGTGACCTTGAACGAAACGCTGGTAAGGAGAAATATAACTTTCGTCATTGCAACGTTAGCGTGACAAAAAAAACAACAACAAAAATCTGCGATAGAAGAAGCGATAGTGTAGCTCTGTCTCCTAGGCACGACCTCTTCTATAAAGGAGTCGTGCTGCTAGGTGTAGTTAATTTCGCTGAAACACTTGCGCCAATTTCGTTCTTGTGCAGACCCTGGCGTAGTTTTAAATGCCGCACTGATGTCGTTCTTGTGTAGGTCTTGATGCGGCGCCTCCACTACCGCCAACGTTTCTAGACTAGGTTAGGTAAGTTGCAAAACTAAGCGATGTTGCGCGGCGCTGCCGCTGCCAGTGACAAATGTGGTGCTGCTGTCGCATCCAGATTCGCTCACTGCATGCTCGCTCACAGAACACCTAGCTCGCTCGTGTCACTCCCGTAACCTCCATCGCTGTGCATGTTGCAGTGCGTCGATATCTGTGGAGGCTTCTTTCTGCGTGAACATTTTTGTGCTTCAGCGCGCCCTGTTCGGCTTTGTATGTGTTGCGTGTTTTCATCATGCCCGAATGTTGCGTTCTCGGCTGTAGAGTAGCTACAGGAAATAAGAGACACCACGACATTTCTTTTGTGCCCACGTGTACCTGAGCAGCGAGAGGTATGGGACCCCGCTATTCCTCGTGCGGATACGAAACTGCCCAGCACGTCACGTGTGTGTGATATGCACTTTCATGAGAAGGACATCCTGAAGGCTTTCACTCACGTCATATGGTAAGAAGGTACAAATCGCAAGAGGAAAGTGGGACCTCGTCGAAGGATGCGTTCCACAAATATTCCCGAATTTGTCCGGTTACTTTTGTCGCGGGGCCCGCGACAAAGAAGAGAAATCGGCCCGATAGGAGTGGGGTATTTTCCAGAATATCATCGGCGAAAACGAATAGACTATCTGCGAGCACTGAGCTCGAAGACAGTGAAATAAGTCTCGACATGCCGTCAACTAGTGGCGTCATTTCGCTTCAAGACATAGAAAGTGTTTTTTTTTTTTTTGCATGTTGGCGGAACGTTGTTGAGAATGGCGAGACAAGACGTCTTGTGGTGTTTCTAGGGCTCAAAGAAAAAAAAAAGAGCGCCATTTGTGGAGAAATGCGTTGTCGTCGCTGCATACATGACAGTCACCATTAGCAGCCATCACCATCGCTTAGCCAAGTCGCCTGGCAATGCAGATACCATAATCCAATGGGCAGAACTTGTGCAGGACATAGAAAAGCTGCAAGTGTATTCATGTTGTCCCAATGCGTCAGCAGGCAGACTCGTGAGTAATGACTACGAAGTGCTCACCGATACCCCAAAGCGCGGTCTCTGCTCGAAGCTTTGGCTGCAGCTGTGTTAACAGGTTTCATTAGAGGAACTCCAGAAGAAGCAGAGGGAAGACATGCTCAAGAAAATGGCTGCACGCGTAGCTTTTGGATGGTCTAAGTTGCTAAAGAATGTGACTGACATGAAAAAAAAAAAGCTGACTACTTAACCAGACAAAAGCCACAAGATTGCGCCACATAGTTGTAATTTATTTTCAAGCCCGAAAAACACAGCCACAAAAGAGAATGCCAGACATTGTAATTTGGTTTTTCGCGTCTAAAAATCTATTGCGAACGTACACCAACTAGCAACTAACCGACAGACTCGTATGTTATGCTATATATATCAAGCATTGTTTATTGTGGGCAGTTTAGAAAACCATAATTATACTGTATTTATCTTACACCGCTAAATATTACGCAGTATTAAGTTTCTGCGGCAGCACAACAAATCTCGATAATATACTGTTGGCAAAGCTCTTTCAGAACGACCGCCGCGGCGTCTTGCCACGACGACCACGCGTTTTCGTCTGCTAGCGGAAGCTTGTTGCGCCGCCAGTGCCACCAAACCGGAAGCTGTCCCGGCGCCGTGTGACGAGTAGTCTGACGCGGGGAGTTTTGCAACTTACCTAGTCTAGAAACGTTGACTACCGCGACGTCCGAGGTAGTGCGTAGCACCGAGAACCCAGCGATTCCCTCGACCATCGCGCTCGTTGAGGCGGTGGCGCCTTTTCTTACTGAGCGGGGATGTCAGACGGATTCATCCACGGCCGCCTGGATCACCGGCGCGCCGCGCGTACTGGTACAGGCGCCCGCCATTCTTCAGGTCGTTGCATTTAGCCCCGATCGACAAGCGGCCGCTGTGGCAACCTCGCATCGTCCGAACTTTGCGATCGCGAATGCTTTCTAACATACCCAATACTGCGAATTTGAAGCTAGAAGTTTTCTGCGATTCCCGGTAAATTATTGCGAATATTTTAGGTTATTTATGCAATTTATAATATTCAAGACCTTCTTAGTTCATTTCGCATTGGTTTTGAACACTACTAGCCTTGTTTTAGGCTGCCGTGCGGCAAGAGACCTTGGATGGAGGGCCAGACCCGACGCACTTAACTGTCACCTAAATTTTTCAGCCGATGATATAAAACCCGTACGTGGTGTAATCTAGCATGCGACAAATGAATAGTTTGGAACAAATCTCATCAAGATCAAGCCAGTAATTTACTGAAAGAACAACGAAAGAAACACACGAGTGTGTTTTCAAAAAGTGGGAAAACATGCATGGGTAATGAATGCACTACCCCGCGATTGCATCAACAAATATTTGGGATGAAACGGCCAAAGCAAGTGGCACCACTGCGTGTCATGTCTCAAGTTCTTAAGAGGAAAGTTGCGCGGACCTCATTTCAGCAGAACACCACCAGCTGCACCTCTTGCAAGCCTTCAGCGCTGTGGTCATTTCCTGTAGAGCTTACTTCACTGCATGTACCAACTAATAATCAGTTCTTTTTGCTCTGCTTGCCTTTACTGTTAAGAGTACTGAGTACTTTGTCTTTCAATATGAGCAAACTTTTGAAGAGGTATACAATATCAAGAAAAATATTTCCATGTACCCATATCCGCAACTACGCCGAGGGATGAGCGGCAAGGGATCGCTTCGATGCGCTAGTTAGAAAAGTGATTATGAAAATTTACATAAAAACATGGTGACTGCAAACTAATGTCGCCTATCTCAAAAACCAAAAAAGAGGAAATTCTCCGCATTTTGATCGGCAAGTTCTATTAATCTGATGAAGATAAAAATTCAGAAGCTATCATAATAAGATTGACCAAAATTTAACACCATTGTAACACGACTGCCCTTTGAAAGCATTGAAAAATAATTTTACTCGAGATTCGAGGCACTAAACGAGATAACCAACGTTAGCATTGACACAATGAACGATAATCATACTAGTATCATAAAATAGTGTGCAGTGGAAATAGAAGGAACGGTCACTAGACAGAACAACTGGCAAACTATCTCAAGAGATGAAAAATCTCATTAAGGGACAACAAACTACGAAAGCCTGAAATGCAACTGACGAAATAGAGCTAAAGAAGCTTTTTAAGTTAATCAGTAGGCGTAAGGTAGCCGACATCAGAAGGCATAATATGGAAAAAAAATTGAGCAGGCTGTAGAAAGCGACAGAAGCCTAAAAGCTGCGAAGGCAGACTTGTGCATATGCAAAAATAGAATATACGCATTGAGGAACAAGTAAGGCAGTGTTATAACCAATATGGATAGGATAGTCGAGGTGGTGGAGGAGCTCTATAGAGATCTGTACAGAAGCCGAAACAACCAGGATGATATTGTGAGAAACAATAATAGTCCAGAGAAATTCGGCATCTTACCAGTAACGTCGGGGGAAGTAAGGAAAGCCCTAGAAGGAATTTAAAGAGGCAAAGCCGCTAGTGAGGACAAGGCAACAACGAACCTCCTGAAAGACGGCGGCGAAATCGTGTTAGAAAAATTAGCCACCTTATATACGAAGTGTCTCTTGACGGGAAGGGTAGCAGAATCTTGGAAGAACGCCAACATCATCTTAATTCATAAGAAAAGAGACGTCTGGAACTTGAAAAATTACAGGTCGATCAGCTTACTGTCCGTTTGTTCTCTGTATGTTGCTGCGATGCGTGCTTGCCATGGTAAATACATGAAATAATTGGTGACCACTAATTAATCTATGTGGATAATGGCACTTCACTTATTATCATATATATACTTTTGTAGCAGAATAATCTCGATATGGCAATGTACATGCACATATAAATGCTCGTAAAGTAATAATTCAGTAATGTATTATTAATTCGTGTCAGTACTATTCACACACTACTTAGCAAACTAGGAATTTAATGTTCATTTTACTACCTTCACTTACTAGGGGGTTAGTGCTTTTTGTGACAAGTAAATCGTTAGTATTTAGTGAGTGAATATGCGGATCTTTTTTTTTTTCTAAGACTACATGTTTGAACCAACGGTGATGTTTTATAATTGTTTAAGCTCAAATAAGTTCATGCTAAAATAACGACTTAGAGGATCGTCGCGAAGGGATTCGGGGACGCGCCGCCCTGGTAACGTGGAACCACCTGCTTTGGCTGGCAACCCGAACCGATGCGTTTAAACGTCTATTCTATCTCTCTCTAGTCTTCATGTTGTACAACAGTTCATCGCACGCACAGCAGACTTGTTCATCATGTACGTAAGAATGTGTGCTGTGCTGACCTACAGACCTTTGCAAGAGAGCTTTGGGCAAAGGCGCCCATGTGTGTAGGCAAGGGGGAGAATATTGCAAAAAAAAGGGGGAGGGGGCAGAGGGTAATATGTGGTGAGACTGCGCGCAAGCTGGTATACGAAAGCTTGCAGTAAACACAAGCATCGCACTCGCATCACTACATATCACATTTTAGAGAAGTGCTTTTTCGAATGTGCATCCAAGTCGCTGACGGTGGCAGAAACAAAAAAAGTCAGTTTCGTCGCAAGGGCGAAGCAATGACTGCGAGAGCCACAACTTGAAATGTAACACTGAGAATGGCTATCAGATCGAAACATGCAGCACGCTGCTCACGCACAAATGATCAAGAAAACAACACACAAGACGAGAGCTAACAACATTTACAGCTTGATGCTTAACATGCTGTTTAAACAAAAAGGACACACGAAACGTAATCACAGGTACAGATATGAGTGCAAAACTAACGAGTGTCTCAGTTGTTATTACTTGGCTGTGTTTGGAAAGCGCAGTTTTTTCGCAAATGGGGCCTGCCCAGCGAGTGAAGTGACCTTTGTGGCCCGGGCAACTAACGCAATTGTTCCGCTGAAAGGCCAAGGCACACGATTTTCCCCACCGAAGGATAAGCGCGGGAGAACAAGCACCTACCCCCGCCTCCATTCGTGGGGCAAAGTACGCGTAGGGGATAAGCGCGCTTTGGCGCATCGCGACAAGCTGGGTGCCGAGCGCGGGCGGCTTTTTTTCTTTCTTAGTTTTCATATATATGGATATGTACACATACACAGTGCACGACGGCGGCAAAAAGCAACCGAGACTGTCCATATAATTGCTATCGCAATAAAACAAAGTGAAGGTTGGGGAGACAGCAGGCGGTCGCGGCACCACCGAGGGGGAAAAATCGCAAGGTGAACGGGGGGTATGGCACCGCTCTAGTTCCACATGAAGGATACTAAGGCATAGAGTCATGGTTAAGCATAGATTAGAGAAAAAACTTGAGAGCAACGCAGTCTATATAAAGACATAATAATAGTTGGTGCATTGCTTATAAATGTATCATGGTTGCAATTAGCCAAGCCTTTTTAGACCCCTTTATGGTTAAATTCGATAGCCTTACTTAATATTTTTGAAGTTCGAAAAAAAAAGCATGTCGACGAAAATGTGCTCTATTTTTGAAAAAGGTGTAACTTCATTCCGTTTTGGGGTCACGAAAATGTGGAATGAATCCGGATTCATTCTGATTCCGGAGTGGCAACTCCGCAACACTGCTTCCAACGTTACAAGTGATGCCTAATAATTGCTCTGGAGTGGGGTGCTCAACACCTACAAAACCTCGCCCGCAACACGATTTTACTCATTTACTGCAAGGCCTTATGAGAAAAAAGCGATGAAAGCAATAGGTCGCCGCCCTGCACTGGGACATACGAGCCGCTCCGACATTGTGCGAGTTAATGCGTCGCTGCTTGTTCTCAAGCTTTCGTTCTGCCGTATCGGCAGCTCGTTGGATGCACTCGATCATGTTGACACTGGTAAATGACGAAAGTTATCGTAGCCGGAGCACGTGCTGGTTTGGTTCGACCACCGTGCAAGGGCACTTTGCTCGAACGTTCTTTATTTATTATTCACAGAAACACCAATGTAGCAATCGTTCACTTCAGAAAGAACAAGCAGCGATTTAGACATTGCATTTGTAATCGAAACAAATCGGCGTCTCTCATAATTATATGGTGGTTTCGGGATGTTAAACACCACATATCAATTAATCAAAACAAATCAGATGTTCACCACAAGCTCCATCTCATATTTGGGCCTTGTTACGCTTGTCTGCGCGAAGCTTCTTTCAATGATTCACTCCACCTAGACAGCAGCGCCAATGGTTCATTTTCCTTCGCAGTAGGAGCTAGGTGATCACATGTCTCCTCAGTGACCCTTTTCAAAACTTGTCACTGCTTCCACGGCGTCATCTACTGATACTTTTCAACAGTACGACTGACCGTACTACATCATCAAACACGTCTTCTCTGGTCGAGCGAAACACTCTGTCCCTTGAGCAACAGACTTCGCTGCATAAGACAGCAACGGTTGACGTAGAATTCTTTGTCAAAGTTGCCTTAGAAAAAGCAAGCAGTGTCCACGTACAGCTTAATCATCGAGCAAAGGGGCGAGCCCGAAGACAACAAGGTAAAGTTGCGCGCGATTGTCGAAACAACAGTGCTGTGCAGCCGTCAAGACCTTGCACTGAGAGGTGATAAGGGTTCGGGGCGTATTTTTCTCGAGGAAACCTTACAGCATGACGGCAGCTTCATGACGCTCCTACGTTATGAAGCGAATAGAAGAGACACCATTTTGGCCAATCACATGCGCGCCCAGCAGGCAGCAATGTTCTCTGCTTCAGCCCGCACATTCAAAATAATAAATTTTTCAATAATTGGCAAGTTTATACCAGATAAAATTGTCAAACACGTAAATGAGGCTGGATTTTTTTGACACAATGAATGTGTCCCAAAAAAAGCAATTCTCTATGTGCGTACGCTATGTCGATCCCTCTACTTTGGGCATTCAAGCATTTGGGAAGATTTCCTCTGCTTCGTAGCTGTTGACGACGTCTGTGTGTCTAGCCTAGTTGACGCACTGAAAAGGGAGCAGCTGAAAATATTCCTGCACTTGAACATGATGAGAGGCCAAATATATGATGGAGTAGCGGTGATGAGTGGGGCATTTAATGGTTTGCAGGTGCTCATCTGGAACAACCTCCCAATGACTTTGTACACGCATTACTCGTCGCACTCCCTGAACCTTTGTTTCAATGATGCCTCAGCTGTCCAAGACATCGGACGGGCCTTTACTACAATTAGTAAAGTTAGCACTTTCTTTCGGGTGTCATCCAAAAGGAAAGCACTCCTGAAAAAACATTTAGAACCGTCTACAAAGCCATTCGGCTAGCTGCGCGGATATTGTAAAACAAGGTGGGTACGTGGAGCGTCGCGATTCGGTTGCTTTGTTTGAAAAAGAACTTTCAGAGATGGTTCGCTCACTTCAAGAGTTCGTGGACACCTTCCATGACAAAGCGACAGAGTCGACCGCTCATTGTCTCCATTAGCGAATCTGTTCGCCCAACTTTCTCATATGCCTCGCTGTTAGTGAGACATTCCTAGGCCTCATACACCACTTCTCTGTAAACCTGCAGAGCCAATATATTGACGTGAGCGTCGCCTTGGAGCAGGCTGACTTGGTTCTGACTAAGCTGGAAGAGACTAAGGCGGAGGCAGAATTCTACAAAATATGTTCTCTATGTCAAGATAGAGTGGTAGAGTTCAGAGTGAAGTGCGAGATTCTACGGCTGGTAGGAACACAGAAATATCGGGCCAACTACGATTGTAGTTCTGCTGAAGAGTACTACGTGTCACCCTTGTTCTTTCTATACATAGATGACCTGAAAGCTTCCCTCAAACGGCGCGCTTCGAAAACCATCACAAAACATAGTACGGTTTGCAATTTGTGTTGCAAAGCACACCTCCAAAGATAAATTTGAGTCTGTGCAGCCGGCCTTCGATTTTTACCCGAGAGATATGACAACAGCTCATATCCTTACACTAAAAGGTGAATGGGAAATCTGAAAAACTGAATGGCAAGCCATGCAAGAGGACAAATTTCTTCGCTTTGCGACGGACGCTTTAGCTGAATGCGTTTAAGCCCTCTTCCTTAAGATGTATTCGCACACTCCTCAAGATATTGGCAACGCTCCCAGTGAGCAGAGCTCCTGCGAAACACAACTTCTCGACACTGAAAAAAGTGAAAACGTTTTTGAGGAACTGGACGGCTGAGAAACGGCTTAATGGTCTGGCCCTAATGTCCATTCACCGGATACAAGTCAGTGCCGACGATGTTATCACTGTGTTTACGTAGAAACCGCAATGCATGAAAATTATAGCATGAACCACTTTCTTCGGCCAGGCTACATGTTCATTTTTTTCTTTTGCATTGACCTTGTTTGCTATATGGTAAAACTATCCGCAATGCCCTTCTTTAGTATTATTTGAAAAAATTAATGCTAACTTCCTGCCTTTTATGTGTCAGCGGGGCATATGTGTATTAGTTTTTTGTTGTCTAATAATAATATCAATCATCATCATCAGCCTGACTACGTCCACTGCAGGACAAAGGCCTCTCCCATGTTCTGCCAGTCAACTCGGTCCTGTGCTTGCTGCTGCCAATTTATACCCGCAAACTTCTTAATCTCATCTGCTCACCTAACCTTCTGTCTCTGCCTAACCCTCTTGCCTTCTCTGGGAATCCAGTTAGTTACCTTTAATGAGCAGCAGTTATCCTGTCTACGCGCTACATGCCAATTCATGTCCATTTCCTCTTCTTGATTTCAACTATGATAAATTCAACCCCCGTTTGTTCCCTAATCCGCTCTGCTCTCTTCTTGTCTCTTAAGGTTACACCTACTATTTTTCTTTCCATTGCTCGCTGCGTCGTCCTCAATTTAAGCTGAACCCTCTTTGTAAGTCTCCAGGTTTCTGCTCCGTAGCCAAGTACCGGCAAGATGCAGTTTTTATATACCTTCCTCTTGAGAAATAATGGATATCTACCTGTCATGAATTGAGAGCGCTTGCAAAATGTGCTCCACCTCATTCTTATTCTTCTAGTTACTTCAATATCGTGGTTTGGCTCCGTGGTTCGGCTCCGCGGGTTCAAGTTGTAAAAGACATAGTCTTTTACAACTTGAAGTGCACTATTACCTATCTCGATGCGCTGCTCTCTTCCGAGGTTGTTGTACATTACTTTTGTTTTCTGCAGATTAATTTTAACACCCAACCCACCTTTCTGCTCTCCTTGTCTAACTCCGTAATCATGAGATGCAATTCGTCCCCCGAGTTACTCAGCAATGCAATGTCGTCGGCGAAGCGCAGATTACTAAGGTACTCTCCATTAACTCTTATCTATATCTGTTCCCATTCTAGGTCTCTGAAAACCTCCAGTAAGCACGCAGTAAATAGAATTGGGGAGATTGTATCCCCCTGCCTTACACCCTTCTTGATTGGTATTCTGATGCTTTCCTTATGAAGCAATTTGGTAGCAGTTGACCCCCTGTAGATTTGCCTTACACCCTTCTTGATTGGTATTCTGTTACTTTCCTTATGAAGCAATTTGGTAGCAGTTGACCCCCTGTAGATTTCTTCCAGGATGTTTGTATACACTTCATCGATGCCCTGATTCTGCAGTGTCTGCATGACTGCTGATATTTCTACTGAATCAAACGCCTTCTCGTAATTTATGAAGGCTATGTATAGTGGTTGGCTATATTCTGAGCATTTCTCTATTACCCGATTGATAGTATGAATGTGGTCGATTGTTGAGTAGCCTGTTCGAAATCCTGCTTGTTCCTTTAGTTGATTTATTTCTGAAGTTTTCTTAACTCTGTTAGCAATTACCTTTGTAAATAGCTTGTATACTATGGAGAGCAAGCTGATCAGCCTGTAATTCTGTAATTCTGTAAGTCCTTGTCATCTTCTTTCTTATGTATCAAGATGATGATAGCATTCTTCCAATAGTCTGGTACTCTTCTCGTCAGGAGGCAGCTCGTAAACAGGGTGGCTAGTTTTTCTAACACAACCTGTCCTCCATCTTTCAGCAGATCTGATGTTACCTGGTCCTCACCAGCAGCTTTACTTCTTTGCATGCTCTCCAAGCCTTTTCTGACTTCGTCTATCATTACTGGTGGGGTGTCATCTGGGTTACTACTAGTTCTTATAGTATTAAGGTCGGGTTTGTCGTGGCTAATAAAACTCTCCCCAAATGTGTGTGTTCAATAATGGCTGTTATAAAATACTTTCCGTTCTTGCAGGCCTGTTCTCAAGACAATGTGTGAGAAATTCAGCAGAGAAAGCGTTCCATATTATTGTTTTGCCACACATGTGTAAGTGGACAACCGATTTCTTTGCATTCCCCCCCCCCCCCCTTTTTTTTTTCTCGTTTGGTCACTCGTTTTCCCATTACTGGCTTTGTATGGCCTTTAGTCAAAATTATTTGGTAGGAAAGCATTCTTTCTTGGTCAAAATTATTTAGTAGGAATGCAGGTGCACACACACTACTTTCATTGCAGTGTCAATTTCTTCTGAAAATTAAGCACCTTCCATATTATCGGGCAACTTTCTTTCTATTTACCACGAAAATACTTTTTTTCAAACAATTAGGTCTTGCCCTCCTCCCCCTCCCTTTAAAATAAAATCCTGGCTACGTGCCTGGAAGGACCATTTTATCGCATTTTCCGACCGAATTTAGCGTTCGTAATTTGAGAGTAGGTGTTCAGAGGTACAATCGCCCCACAAATAAATTCTGCAAAACATCCATTTTTCGGCCAATTTGGTCATTATTAGACCCCCGTTCCCCCCTTAAAACAGTCTGTAAATGACACTTTAAGACTTGCTCAACCGGCCCAATGTGTTCGTACAAAATCATCAGAAAAGTTTCAGGGTCCCTTTAAAAAAGCAGGTTCAGAAAGAGCACGCTATGGATTAAGCCGAACCAAGGCTTCGTAAACTGTGTGTAGCCAAAGTAGTACGCAATGCCATAGATGGCTCGGAAAATATGAAATCAAGCACGTGTCAAATGCCATATATATTTTTTTTTTCACTATGGCCATGCGCTGTGAAAGCTGCAATGCATAATACTTGGTTAAGAAGCAGTGTAACGTATTCTGTGGACTCTTTTTTTTTTTTCAAGGTAGGCCCACTGAACATGACAGCAAATGCATTATAATCAAACAGCCACAGATGTCAAATCTTAAAATAAGTCAAATGAGAAGATGCACATTAAAATCATAATGCAATACATTCAGCCTTATTTCTCACACAAAACCTTCAAGAACTAATTAAAAAAATATGTGCACATACACAATCAATATTAAAGCGCATGAGATGGAGCTACCAGCTGGGATGAATTGCACTTAAGGAGTTTGTGTAACAAACCCACATGCAATAAGCAACATAAAATTATGAATGCCTATTCTCGTTATAATCATTGTGAAGCAGACTTGAATGAATACATTTAGCCCAGCTAACTTAGCAAATCTGTCAGTCAGCTGCTTTGCATTTATGATCAGTCCCCTACAGAACAGATACATCACTACAAAAACACACTGAAGCGCAAATACAATATTCAACTTTGTTCAGAGATAATAACAGTGAGTGAATTATGTTCACGACTCAATTATGACTATCTGAATCCAAAACCAATGCTACTGCAGTAGTGGCACCGGTCTGGTTTTCTACTAAGCTCTTGCGATATGTGAAAAAAAGAATAGGGACAGCTTTTTCTCATTGATCACAACTAATTTTCCTATTAGCAATCGGTAATGATGGAGTGTGAAAAAAAAAAAAAACGAACAAAAAAAGTAGCTTTAAGCCATGACATGTTGGCATAAGTCTGGAAGAGTACAGTTTCGTTTGATGTAGCTGTAAACCAGTGTTATATATCTATATTGCAATGCTAAAAAATAACAATGATGTCACCCACTAAAGACAATATCGAGCCATGTGCTACAATTGCAATGTAAAACTGTCGGTGAATGACTTTCCATTGATAACCTCAAAAAAAACAATAGGCTCATACATAACAGCATATACTAAAATTTATGTTGAAACGAGGTGAATGTGGCAAATGAATATACAATCCACTTAACAATTTTTTTTAAATTTAAACAAAGGTACTCCCAAGTGTGAGAAAAGTAGAATGCAAAGAAGCAATTTTTCTTCAATCAATAGCCACAAAATTTTGGTGGAATTCTTTGCCTTTGGATATCAAAAATGAATCCCCTGTAATGTTCAAAAAGGCCTTGTATTTAGACTTATTAAATTCCTAATGCTTTATATTATACAGAGTAACTTATTATACTTTAGCAAGGTTTTTTTGTGCTTATCTGTACATATTGTAAAAGTTATGATTGTTATTCATGTTTACCTGTATATTTTGTATTACTAATATTTTCTATATTTACCAATGTCTACTATAGCATTATATATCTGATGTATGATTTTATAGGAGGTCCCACTAACAGTCTCATGAATTTAAAATCTCTTAGCCAACCTGTTTTTATCATATGCATTGTATCACATGTATTGTATTTCAATTTCAATAAAATTTCAACTTCAACTCTTGAAAACAAAAAAAACTTTGCAATTGCAACAATCGGAAATATGCTAAGCAGCAGGCCAGTATACCTTTGTTTCCAGACTGCAAGTAACACAAGCAGTTTGTCACACACATAAGACCTAAAAATATTCTTCATACACTGTAGCTATTTGTGATGAGATCGAAATAGTGATGCTTCAAAAAGACAACTACAACAGCTGCATGTTGTACCACGGAATGCTGTAAACCTTGCGAGCCCTGTCATTACTACATTGTTCACCCAAGTTGATGTTTATTACCGTGACTACACATTCACACTTCATAACAAACCATTCACTTCACACCCACACCTTGCAGAGAACAGCAAATAAAGATACAAAACATCAGGTCCCAGTAAAGAAGAAACAAAAAAAGCAACTGTGAAACTGACAAAAGCACACGGTAGTAAGGCATATGTTGATGACTCTCCAGCACAAGCTCTTCAACACGCAGGCTGCTCCAGCATCCTGTGTTACTTGGGGTGTTCATGTGCAGACTTTTCTTTTGTTTCTTGCTTTTCTGGTTCACTGCTGTAAATCCACTTGGAAACAGAACCATCCCACTGAAACCAAACACTGAAATTAGCCTAACCACAACTTACAAGACTTGTAATAGCAAAACACACAACGCTGCTAAGTGTTCATATACGATGTTATTAATTTTCCCTTCAGTTTCTCCTCGTGAAATCTTAGTACCCGGGATAGTATTGTAGTGTCACACTACAGCACGATTTTGGGGAATGACAGCAGGTACTTGAGGTATTTCCGTGAAGATGCTGGTGCCTTTTTCCAAATACAGTCTAACCCCTTTATAAGAGGCATGCTCTGGGCAGCAATTCTTGTCTTTTATATGAGATGTCTCTTATAAACAGAGGACATCATATGCATTTTCCTGCCCGCCGTATTTTACTGTTGGCACACTGGTGTCTAATATACCCATTTGTCTTTTATATCAGTGTCTCTTATAAAAGAGTTCGACTGTATTAGCCTTTTACATTCTAATTAGAAGGACAAAAAAGGCTTCAGGTCCACAGACAACTGCACAACATGTCACTCTCGAATTTTTTTGATAAGACATCTCGGTCTGACATAAGAAGTCGTGAACCAGCGCACACACAAGATTACAACTTTTCGTTGCAAGTAAAAGAAACATACTTGAGTGAACATAAAAAATATAAACTAATTCCAGTATAACAAAATCTAAGGCAATGAAGCACACGGTTTGCCTGGAAAATATCCGTATTCTGCTTATAGTACACAGTAAGTTGCAAGGTCACGTCTATAAAGTTTCCTCAGATCAGTTCGTTAAAGGATACCGACACGATTTTTAGGCATCCCAAAAGAGACATCTTTTATTTCCTTGCTGTGCATTATCAACACTCTCCACTTACTAGAGCCAGACAACACGTATAAGATATTTTACTCTTAATTTTAAAGTTTTTGTAGCCCAGCATCAGCAAGTCAGCCCCACCACAGTGGCAATCATCAAGACAAACACAGTTCACTGGGTTCGCAGAATTAACGCCAAACATGCAGCCTAAATCACTGTCAAGTGTTTCTGAATGACAAATCATGATGATGATATATGGTGTTTTTTGGCGCAAGGGCCATTTGATGGCCAAAGAGCGCCAGTACATGGGACAAAGAATGTGGACAATGATTGTGATTAGCGGCTGTATAAGGGCCATAAAATTCCTCGCAATAAGGCGGGTAAAAACATACAAGTAATAAAATCATGACTCGTTCATACCCTTGCGTCCAAGGGCCGTGAGGCAAGTGCTTTCCTGTGTAGCCACCGCAGCAAAAACCTCTCTAGAGAGGTCGTGCTACGGTATGCCCGGGTATATGATATGAAAATTATGAATTTCCTTTAACAACGCTAATAATGATTTGTGACTAAAAAGCGGTTCCCTACCGACGAACATTGCAGAATGTAAAGGTATATGTTGTCGGTAGGATAGTGGAAAGTGTTGTCTTCTTAGAGTGTCTAAATGTTTACATTGAATTAAAACGTGAAGAACTGTTAATGCCTCACCACATTTATCACACAGTGGTGGATCACCACCGGACAAAAGATGTGTGTGTGTCGTGTATGTGTGTCCTATCCCGAGTCTTGTTAGTGTTACCTCTGTTAGACGTGATTTTGATACTGGTGGCCAATGGCCAAGGTGTGGCTTGATAACGTGTAGTTTGTTTTGTGTGTGTGTATCCCACTTGCTCTGCCAGTAGTCCCCGAGTTTTCGTTTGAGAGACGGCTTAAGATCAAGGGCCGGGATTGATGTGGGTGTAATGGCGGTGCTTTCGTGGGCGGATGCAGCAAGCTGATCCGCCATCATGTTGCCTTGAATCTCACGGTGCCCTGGCACCCAGCACACAACAACATGTCGGTTGAGTGTGTAGAGTGTGCATAAAATGGAGTAAAGTGAAACGAGGACAGGGTTTTTTTGTTTTTTAAGACTGTGCAGAGCCGTTACCACACTGAGGGAGTCTGTATAAATTACTGCTTTTTGTATTTGTGATTGTTTGATGTGTTTAGCTGCCACAAGTATCGCGTAAGCTTCCGCTGTGAAGATACTTGTGCCTGGATGTAGAGGGCCAGCATCCGAAAAGGAAGGGCCAACAGGAGCGTAGGACACAGAGGAGTTAGACTTAGAGGCATCTGTAAAAAACTCAGGACGTGTGTAATTGTGTTGAAGTTCCAAGAAGTATGTTCGAATATGGGCAATGGGCGCATGTTTAGTAACTTCTAGGAAAGACACATCGCAATCTATAGTCTGCCACTGCCACGGTGGCGGGTATGCTACAGGAGCCATTAAACTGTGTTCGAGTGACACTCCAGTGTCCTCAGCTAGACCCTTCAGGCGAACTGAGAAGGGCTGCCTCATTGAAGGCCTGTTTTGAAAAAAAATGGAGCTCGACAAGTCATTAATAGTAGAGTATGAGGGGTGCCTCTTGTCTGCTTTCACCTTAAGGAAGTATACAAAGGACATGTAGGTTCTTTGCAGATGAAGCGACCACTCATTTGACTCAACATAAGGGCTTTCTACGGGGCTGGTGCGAAAAGCACCCGTAGAAAGGCGGATGCCCGAATGGTGCACGGGATCCAGCATCTTCAAAGCACTTTGAGTCGCAGACTGATAAACAATGGCCCCATAATCTAAGCGGGTGCGAATAAGGCTTCTATACAGGTTAATGAGGCATTTCCTGTCACTACCCCACGTAGTACGTGACAACACTTTTATAACATTCATGGCTTTTAAACATTTTGTTTTTAAATACTTTATGTGGGGTACGAAGGTCAACTTGTTGTCCAAGATTAAGCCTAAGAATTTATGCTCGGCTTTGACGGACAGTTGTTGCCCGTTCAGTTGAATGTCGGGTTCCGAGTGCATGCCTCTCTTTCGAGAGAACAAGACACACGTGCTTTTTTGTGGGTTAAGTCGAAATCCGTTTTCATCTGCCCATTTGGAGACCTTATTTAAACCCAGCTGAACCTGCCCCTCACACATGGCCAAGTTGCACGACTTGAAGCCAAGCTGAACGTCGTCGACATATGTACAATAGAACGTATTGCGGGGAATGGACCAGTGCAAAGAATTCATTTTAATAATAAAAAGTGTGCAACTAAGCACACCACCTTGTGGCACGCCTGTTTCCTGGACAAATGTTTGGGAGAGCACACTGCCCAGACGGACACGGAATGTCCGGTTTAACAGGTAACTTTCAATTATATGAAACATTCTTCCGCGCACACCAAGGTAGGACAGGTCTCTTAGAATTCCGAAATGCCATGTTGTATCATAAGCTTTTTCGATATCGAGGAACACAGAGAGAAAATATTGTTTATGGACGAACGCATCTCTGATCTGTGCCTCGATACGAACAAGGTGGTCTGTGGTGGATCTACTTTCTCGAAACCCGCACTGAAATGGGTCGAGCAGATTATTTGTTTCAAGAAAATGTACAAGTCGGCAGTTTATCATTTTTTCGAAGACTTTGCACAAGCAGCTTGTAAGGATTATAGGCCTATAACTCGAGGGTAAAGAAGGGTCCTTGCCCTCTTTCAAAATGGGAATAACAATAGCCTCTTTCCAGGAGGTACGAATAGTGCCAGAAGACGAAATAGCATTGTACAAACAAAGTAAGGTTTTTCGGGTTTCGTTTGGTAGGTTTTTTAACATTTCATACATCACACGGTCAGAATCTGGGGCAGAAGTACTGCAGGAGTTTAGAGATGTTTGGAGCTCAGCTAGATTGAAAGCTTGGTTATATGCCTCGTATCTAGTGAATTTGTGTTCGAGTTTCTGCTTTTCTATTCTTGTTCTGTATTTTTGGAAAGTGTCAGTATAGTGGGACGAGCTGGATACCTGTTCGAAGTGTGCACCGAGGAAGTTTGCCTGATCTTCCAAGGTATCACCCTGAGTGTTTACGAGTGGAAGTGTGTGTACTTGTTTTCCTGCTATCCTACCGACCATGTTCCAGACTTTAGCCTCCTGTGTGTATGAATTAACTCCTGATAAAAACTTCTGCCAGCTTTCTTTTCTGGCTTGCTGACGCGTTCTCCTGCCTTGAGACTTTATTTTCTTGAAGGTTTCAAGATTTTCGGCTGTCGGTGAGTTCCGAAGCAGCCTCCAAGCTCTGTTTTGCTGTTTGCGCGCGTTTCGGCATTCAGAGTTCCACCATGGCACACATCGTTTTCCAGGATGTCCATTTGTTTGTGAGATGCATTTTATTGCAGCATCAATCAAAAACGCTGTGAAGTAGTTCACAGCAACATCAATGTTCAAAGTACAGATGTCATTCCAACCTAGACAAGCGATAGTATGAAACTGTTCCCAGTCGGCTCTGTTTATGAGCCACTTGGGAACACGTGGTGGACACTCAGTTACTGTCGTTGTGCTCAAAACTACGGGGAAGTGGTCACTTCCGTACAGATTACTGACGACTTTCCACTGGAGTAGAGGCACAAGAGATGGAGATACTATGCTTAGGTCTATGGAGGAGTAGGTGTTATTGGCGAGATTATAATAGGTTGGTTCTTTTCGATTTAGGAGACACGCGCTCGACGAGAGAAGGAATTGTTCGATCAGTCGACCTCGCGCGTCATACCGAGAGTCACCCCATAGCCTGCTATGCGCATTAAAGTCTCCAAGGAGAACATAAGGCTCCGGAAGTTCATCAATTAGAGAGTGTAAATCGCGTTTTTGCAGCTGATAGCTAGGAGGAATGTAAATAGTGCAGATTGTGATCAGTTTATCAAAAAGAACCGCTCGAACAGCCACTGCCTCAAGGGGTGTTTGAAGTTGTAAGTGTGTGCATGCTATTCCTTGATTCACTATGATGGCAACACCTCCGAATGATGTCATAGCATCAACACGGTCTTTTCGGAAAATAACGTATTTACGAAGAAAATTTGTGTGTTTTAAATTAAGGTGTGTTTCTTGTACACACAGCACTTTTGGCGAGTGTTCATGTAAGAGTTCTTGGATGTCGTCAAGGTTTCTGAGAAGGCCCCTGAAGTTCCATTGTATAATTTGAGTGTTCATGGTGAATGTGAAATAGTGCTGTGTGTACGAAAAGCGAGTGGTTGTTTAGACGGGGAGTTTGAGTTCACTTAACAGGGCCATCACCAGGCCCTGTTATTTGCTTTTTTGTTTTCTTGGCGCGCTCCAAGGAGCCACACCGCTCTTTCGACACCAAGGGTGCCGACGTATCCATTGCCTCCTCGGAGGCACTGGATGCCCGCACATGCGGGCTGTTAGTTCGGATTTTGGGCCTCGCCTGGTGAGGGGAGGCCTTGAGACCCAAAGACTCTGGAGTCTCCGGTCTATGTTTGGAAGTAGGCGGTGTAGCCTGGGCTACAGCCGCCTTGGGGGCAGGTGCCACAACCACCGGCTCGGTATGCGTGGGCCGGAGGGGTGGCGAGGGCTGGTGCGGCGGTGCCCCCTGACGCGCCGCATCAGCGTATGTAGGTCCATAGAATGGAGCGACTCTTCGCCGTGCTTCCTTAAATGTAATGTTCTCCTTCACCTTCAACGTAATTATTTCTTTTTCTTTTTTCCAGTATGTGCAGGAGCGTGAATATGCGGCATGGTTTCCTTCGCAGTTTACACAGTGTGGCGGTTGTTTGCAGTTCTCAGACACGTAGCCTAGGACTCCACATTGTGCACAAGTCTGGCGACCACGACAGGTTTTAGAGCCATGGCCATACCTCTGGCATTGGAAGCAACGACGAGGGTTTGGTATGTACGGCCTGATAGATGTCTTTGTGTACCCTGTTTGAATTGATTCCGGTAGTTTACTGGATGCAAATGTAAGTATTAAGTGTTTTGTCGGTGTTTCCTTATTATCTCTTCTGATGATGATTCTCTGTACATTAGTGACATTTTGGCTCTCCCTCCCCTTCAAAAGTTCAGTCTCAGTCAAGTCAACTAAGTCCATGTCAGATACCACTCCGCGAGTTGTGTTCATTGATCTATGTGGTGTTACGGTTATTGGTATGCCACCGAAATCTGAGAGACGGTCTAGCTTTTTAAATTGTTCTTTGTCACGGATTTCGAGGAGAAGGTCTCCACTAGCCATTTTGGTTACCTTGTATCCTGTGCCAAGAGTTTCGGTAAGACATCTAGAAACTAGGAAAGGAGAGACGGTCCTGGCTTGCTTTTCAGTTTTTTCACAGTGAATGACGTGGAAATGGGGAAAAGTTTCTGTTGGCTGGTTGAAGAGATTTATGTCGTCGGTGCGTACCCGCTTTAGGCCGGTACGATCAGATAGTAGAGGGAATGCGCCATGCATGCCGGTCTTATTTTTGTTCAGCAGCGTTGGCAGCCACCCACCACGGAGCCCAACAAGGGGACGCTGCAAGTTTACAGGTGCTGAAAGCTTGTAGACGTCAGCCGTACAACACTGCCATAACCCAATGCACCTAGACCAAGGTAGGCTATTTGCACAGGGTTAACCCTTGCCGCCAGGAAAATTGGAAGTAAACAGAAGAGAGTAGAAGACAGAACAGATAGATAGTGAGAGATAAAGACGAAGATGTAGGCAGAGAGAGATAGGAAAAGGCGACTGCCGATTTCCCCTGGGTGGGTCAGCCCAGGGGTGCCGTCTACGTGAAGCCGGGGCCAAAGGGGTGTGTTGCCTCTGCCAGGGGGCCTTAAAGGTCCAATCACCCAGCGTCGGCTCAACCCCCAGGATCCCCTTTTCCCCGGACACGGCAAAGCCACGCACGGCTAGGCGTGGGAGGGAGTAGAAACTCCCCCGTTAGCTCGAGTCCGTGGTGTCGCTACACACCAAACGCCTACTTGCGCAGGCGCCCCTGTGGGGCTGAATGACAAATCACTCTTTATCGTTTACGTGAATTTCTTGCAACTGACAGCAAACAGGCACCTGTTGCTAGTACAGTTAAACCTGAATATGACGAAATTCACAAATTCCCAGAAAACAATTATGAAGAGGATTTCTTTAATGCAAGTTCGGTACAGACATTCGAAAAATAAACGCATAATTTAATAAAACCAGAACTGCAGGCAGAACTAACCTAAACAGCAATAAAAAAAAACTGCATTATCCTGATAGCAAATATACAAATACTCTCGGCGGGTTTTTGTTGTCACCACCATGTTTCGTAAAAATTTCAGATTGATAACATGCCCCCGCGCATCATAACTATGTTACGAATGGTAGAAGCGCACGAGCGCTGCTGAAGCAGAGATATATGAGCTGGCCCATCTCTGTTGCCTAGAGGGCACATACAATAACATTTCCCCATGTGTTAGCACTGCTGTCCAATGCTAAAACAGAATGGAAAGCACCTGTATTTAACGAGCATGCAAAAGTGCAGAAGGGGGGGGGGGGGGTGAACTTTCATTTTAAGGGTGCGGTCGCAACCGCTGGCGCGCGTGCTTCAGCAAGCATCAGTGCGCTTTCAACGCGAAGAGACTGCGTGCAAAGAGCACTTCTCCCTGGAGCGGCCATAATTGTTTACATGAACGTTTAGTAGGAGTTCTGCAATATTGGATCTAAAAGAGTTGTCTGCCACTTTGGCCTCAGTGAATAAAACTTTGAGAGCCCAATAGACGTGTTCAGATTAGCTTCTCTAAAGAGACGGTAAGCCTCTCACACCGAACGGGTCATAAACCTTTTCGAAACAAGCTCCTTTTTTCCTTCGATGATAACAGATACATCTTTTTTGTTGGGACTCTGCCGAGAGCAGCTATACTCATCTTTGGAGTAGTAAGCCATAGCTGCCAGGACGTCCATTGGGTTCAGCCGTGTCCTTTTTACCGCATTTGGTGCTAACCATATCCCGTGTTTTGCGCGCCAGCGTCGGGATCTGTATATCATGTAAGCTGACAAGTTTAGTATAGGCGCGTGGAGTTTTCGGTGCTCTATATCGCTAAGCAACAGTGTCAACAAACGCATGCGCTATTGATACGAAGAACACGCTTCTTAGGTTTGCTTGAAGTTCTTGAACCACTGGGCACACACACTGCATTTTAGATCTGATGGTTGAAAGTGGCGGTTACACACGTTATGGTGGCACTTCACGGTTACTGTAGAATTGCTGCTAAGTTGTCTTGGCTCTGCATGAACTTTGCTATTTTGCGCATGCAGCTTCTCCAGTCACCTATGTGACAATGCTTCAGCCGCGTTTACGCACCGCTCTTGACTTCTGCCTTTTTCTTCTTCCGGCAAAAACTCATCAGCTGTTTCAGCTGAGAAGCCATTAGACGAGGACAGCATATCTCTGAGGCGTCTGAAGCAGTTCTGGCAGACGTGGTCGTTGTTATGTGCATGGCGGGCACCTTTCGACAAAAGCTTCTGGAGTGCAACCAGGCCGATGTCTTCGACCTTGCGGAAAATTCTTTGATAAGATATTTTATTTTTATGCAACATGAGGTAATCTGAACAAAAAACTCTATCCCGGCTGAAGTGGTCAGCCATCGCCTCGCTCCTTAAGGCTCAAATTACTGGCAATGCAACTATGCGTGAAACCAGCGGCACGAAAGTGATCTATCTGTTGTCTGTTCCTATGTCTCTCACCTTTAATGAGAGCAGACGTAAAACAGCGTGCACAAGTATCCACAGTGCGAATGCAAAACTGAAGTATAGTACGTTAAAATGAATTTCACGATGTTTTTGTGGATAAAGTTACGGGAGGCGTAATCTTCATCCCTACTTTGAACCATATGATCTAAAGCATTGCCTCCGAGATCCGGCGCACAGCAATTCATCTGTAGAGCAGACGACCGATGACAACTTGCCCTAAAGCGTGTTCTTCAGTCTAATGCGGCGGCAGTCTTCGTGCCCAAAATGATAAAAATTTGTTATGAATCGTTTATGAACTCATTCAACATTCAATTCTCTTACCCAACGTGTTGCAAACACATGGCCATCACAGAAGATCCATCTGTGTGTCAGTAATGGAGAGGCACCAGATATTAGAAGTCTCGGTGCTCTACGTATAAAAGTGAATTCAGATACTGTAGAATATCGTGTTCAAAATAGTTACTATCTGCTAAAACAGCCTTTCTTCACCAAATGCGGTCACATTTACTCGCGTTTTAAGCTCATTGCCGCTTTTCCGTTCCGATTTCTAGATTTCTCAACTTATGAGAGCATTCTCGAAAAGCTCTGATTTGTACTACGAATATTGTCGCTAAAAACAATATAACGCAACATGTTTTTCTATATTACTGCATGATGGCCTTCGGCTGACTATTTACGAGATTTTAGGAATAATCGAACATGGGGTTTTTTTTATTATTCAAATTTCAGTGGAGTACATGTTTGCCAATATGAGAACTTTGAGGCAATATATAAAAATTGACATTTGCCCTACGGCAGCAATAATTTATGTACCTAATGAACACACTATATCCTTAAAAGGTGTCAAGTTTGAAAACGCTGCTTGCATTACTTTCGGAGAAAAAAAAGGGGGGGAATATATAACTTATTTTAAACTGTCGCAAGATTAGACATTTTTAAAAGCTATTTTCTTAAGGTCTACAAACTTGAAACCATATGAATTCTTTTCATTAGACATGCATTTCAGGTAAAAAATATCTTCCTTGAAACAAAAATAGTTGTCTTTTTATAGCATCTGCAATTTTCGAAAATGACAGGTGATGAAATAGGTGCCTCCGTGTTGGTTAAGTTTGATATTTTTTTTTCTCGTAAGTTATGCCGTTAATCATAAAACTAAGTTGACTTTCGGGCTACCTGGTGAGAGGTGCATGAAATATAGAATACTCAATGAAATCTAAAATATCAACTTTTTGACCCGTGTCGATCTCTCGTGGAATCACCCGTATAACATTACAATTTGTTGTTATGGCATTCAATCCATTACATTCAACGCGCTGTTGTGTTGTTGCCAGAGCTAATCGCAAAGGCGACAGTCCTGCGATCTCGCTCCGGGGCGCAAAATGAAAGTGCGTGATGAGTCGTCCTCTGAAGATCTGCTGTTATCACAATGATAAGGCAGCAACACGAAAACGCAGACCAAGATTTTGCATGCATACTTATTCCAATGTTTTTGACACCTCTCAAAGGCCTTGTCCGCACAAGCAAACCCTTCGTCAAGGAGTCTTTCAGAGGTAGAAGCAATTCATACAATGAAGCCGTTGGTGTCGACGTCTAACGCTCCGCAGGGACATACTTCTTCACAGTTGTAATCATGGCTTCCCCCAACGGCATCCTCACGTGAACTGACCATCCACGGAATCTTTCGCACATGCACCATATTCCAGTGGAATGCTCGCGGCCTTCACTCGAAGCTCTCAGACTTTGGGCGACTGGTGCGAGAATATCGATTCCCTTTTGTCGTCATTTCTGTATCTCGCATCAACCTATTAGAATGAACCGATACTATTTTCATCACTCAAAGTGACCTGACGGTCTCCGCAGACTACTCATCAGCTTTCACATAGACATTCCAGCTTCCGCGATAGGCATCCTGCCCCACTATGACAATGAATATGTGTGTGCCATAACAATAACAGGTACACAAGAATACACTCTCGTCAGAGTATACCTGGAACCAGGCAGGCCTTTCGATGCTTCAAGGCTTGAAAACTTGATTTTGAGGGCACTTTCCCCACAAATCATTTGTGGAGGCTTCAATGCCCACAATGAAATTTGAGGCAGCTCATGCACTTGTGCTCGAGGAGCTAAGCTTGCAAAGCTGCTTTCAAAACATTCAATTCAACCTCTAATTGATGACAGCCTCACCGACCTATGAGGCACTACGACTACTAGCAGAATCGACGTGACCTTCGTAACAAGTTCAGTTGCTCGCAACTTTGACTGATGCACCGATTCGGAAACACATGGGAGTAATCCCTACCCAATCATAATATCAGCTGCTGGTGAGTATGTGACACTGTGGGGGTGCTGACACCCCCTGCAAAGCGGTTTGAGCCTCAAGGTGCCCATGTCTCGCGCATAGGACACATTTCAGGTTCACAACTATAAAGCGGTAGGTGGCGTTGTGCCCACGAACATTGGTTATCGCCACTATCATCATTATGGATAGTGCATAATGCTGACAGTGACGCCTCGAGGCAGGCCTGGGTGGCGGCGCCCGAGATATGAGCGGTTCTCTTTGATGGGTGGCGATTGCCGCGAATGGTTGTCTCTAGAGGTGGGTCTGCCGTAGGCGGTACAGCGGGCCGTCTGCGGTGGGCGCTTGTGGTAAGTCAAGCGTTGGCGACACCGCCTTGGGTGTGTTCTTGTATTTGTCATGTTGTTGAGTGTGGCGTAATTATACGTCAAGTTGTTTTAGAATGTTGAGCACAATTGATGTATATTAATTCGGCTGAAGATATCATCGGCCTAAAGGTAGTTGAATAAATGTGTGTTGTTTTGGTTCGGTCTGACCCCGTCTACTGTGTCCGTGCTCCGAGAGTGTGGCACTCGCCACTTCGAGACCCCATAACATCAACAGCCATCACGACATCTACAGATTTGAATGCGTATAAAGTAGCTGCAGGCAAGGGAATTACTGCTGCTACCAAGGATAATGAATTGCTCCCTATGATAGCTCATTGCCTAAAAGAATGTACACACGTTCCTACTAAAAATGACAGATTTCCGTCAAATGGTGAGAAGTGTGTAAGACTGTGAGCTATTTGCAGGGAAGATGAAAGGAAAGTTTTTCGCACAAAGTGTCTGGAAGACCTTCGAGCCTGCCGACCAACACAGCGTCATATTTGGCGCTACCTGGATAAACGTAGCTGGCAAATGCGGTGCGACTTTTGCTCAACATTAGATGTTCGCCAACCTGTGTCCAAAATGTGGTGGGTTTTCAGAGGCATGCGCATGCCACTCCAACAGCTTCACCCTTTTGCCACACTCTCCCTGCACAAACAAAAATCCCTCAAAGAGCTCTCGCAAGGTACAGCGCACTACTATCAACAGAAAGGATACTGCGCACTACTATCCACAACTTCAACACCTTGGACTTCATCTGCAGATAATGAGCCTGGCAACTCGCGGGTGGCAGTGCCAGCCCTAGACATACCTTTTACAATTGAGGAACTGAACAATGTTATCAGTGAGTCAAAACAGGCGCACATCACCCGGTCATAACAAAGTAACCTATGAAGCCATTGCAAAGCTGCCACACGTGTCCCGCCTACGAATTCTAGAATATTACAATTCCTCGTGGATGTCTGGTGTGGTCCCTGCTGAGTGGAAGCTGGCGAGAATAGTGCGCATTTCGAAACCTGGTAAACAGCCAACAAGCTACTACATCTCTTTCTGGCCTGTCCCCTACTGAGTTGCATTGGCAAGCTCATGGAACGAATGAATCACAAATGACTGACATGGTTCCTAGAAAGTTTTAACAAATTTCCCCAAGAAATGAATCGGTTCCGCCAAGGCACGTTGGCTATCGACAATGTCATCGCACTTGTCTCTTCTCTTGAAGAGAACCTCTTCGCTGATCGAATTCCGATAGCCATACTCCTTGACATCAAGGCAGCTTTCGACTCTATTCTCGCAGCCATGGATAATCTTGGCCTAGGAGGGAAGCTGTACAAATAAATTGAGAAGTATCTAAAAAAGCAAAGAATATAAATGAGCACTCCAAACGGTCCCACACAGTTCTATACCGTAGAGGAGGGTGTACCCTATAGTGCCGGGCTGAGCCCGCTCCTTTTCAACCTTACCCTGATACACATAACAAGGACATTGCCTCGAGGAGTTCACATGACGATATACGCCAATGACATCTGTATCTGGAGCGCAAGTTCACATTATATCACCAAACAGCAACTTCAAAGAGCTTTACAGAACCTTTCCATGTATTTAGCGCTCCGAGGCATGCAACTTTCACCAGAAAGAAGTACAGCCACTGCTTTCACGAGAAAAAGAATGAGCAAATATCCACTCCTCCTCGGTGGACGCCCGCTGACCTATGTACGGTCTCAAAAATTTCGGGGAATCCTCATCGACAGAAATATTTCCTGGTCTCTGCAGGTGAAGAAACCTCGAACTAGAATAGTAGCAGCAACTCAACTCTTCAACTTCATGGTCGGAACACAATGGGGATGTAGATGCCACTCAATGATACTGTTTGAGAAAGCATATATTGAAGGAACATTACGCTATTGTCTACCGATGCTTCACCGGTTATCCCCAGCAAATAAAAGAATTCTGGAAGCAGCACGCAACACCTGGCTACGAATATGTCTAGGGCTCCTGAAGAGCTCTCCAGCATCGGGAACTGTAGCGGGAGCAGGATGTCTCCCGCTGGATGTCATCGCTACCCAAGAAACCATGCGTACTTATCTTGGACATACAAGGTGAAAAGCATTTCTTGTACAGAGTTCATCTAACCCACAGCAATTCTGCATTCGGCCAAGCTGAGCAAATGCTTCAACTTCCCCCTATTAGTCAGCCACAGAAATTAATGCCTGTAACATTTCCTTTCTGCGACGCTTTTACCTCTAACTATAAAACAAGTTTTACCTGGCATCAATGGGGCAAAGACACGAATGTCACAGACTGTGCTGTTGCCGACTGTTCTCCTGCTCTTTGCTGATAATTATGCTCAGCACTCACATATTTACGCCGATGCCTCAACCACTCAGGAGACTTCCACTTATGGACTTAATATCACTTCTACAAGACAAACGCTATCCTATCGACTGCAGCAGTGAATGACATCCTCGGCGGCAGCAGAACTTCATGGCATCAAAGAAGATGTCCTTTACATGTTGTGCCAAACGCCGGACCGATGGGTAATTTTCACAGACTCCAAGCGAGCACTACAAATATTGTTCAACCTCCTAACGAAAACAAATTCTCACCCCGTTTCATTCGACATGGCATTACATCACCTGGCTATTACCGTAGAGAACTATATCGCACATCAGTAGATACCGGCTCATTGTGGCATTCTTGCCAATGAAAAAGCAGATGAAGCAGCATGCAAAGGTCTTCGACACTACAATTACAAATGAACTTATTTCACGAAATCAGATGCTTCTCAGATAGCTAAAAGACTTGTGTTTGAAGAAAATAAGAGACACTGGAATCTTCCAACACATCATTATGCCTTCCTTCACTCAATCGACTCTTATCTCAGAATAAGACTCATTCGGAATTCCTCGACATCTGGAAACGCTATACCATCGACTTCATCTAAACAGTGCCTATGTTAACAGCTTACAGTACCACTTCGGTCAGTTAGCGAGTCCGTACTGCAACAACTGTGGCTCGATCGAAAATATGGAACATAACTTGTTAGATAGTAGAGCATATGTTAACAGCTTACAGTACCACTTCGGTCAGTTAGCGAGTCCGTACTGCAACAACTGTGGCTCCATCGAAAATATGGAACATATCTTGTTAGAGTGTAGCGCATATGTTGATGAGTGTGCGCTTTATGAGCATTGCATGCATTCAATAACCGAGAGAACTTTCTCCCTTGACTGTGTATTGAGACCTTTAGCCTGCCCTACGCTACAGAGACGTGCTACAAAACTTATCTTCGCGTACTTGGACAGCATCGGTCAGCTAGACAAACTCTAGATGTAGCTTGACACCACGGAAAAACTATTAACACGCGTCCTCATTCAATGGTCAAAGAAGTGGCCTTTTTTCTTTATTTTTAATTATATTTTATCTCTCTCTCTCTCTCTCCATACCTGTGCTTTTGATCCCCGATCCACTTCCCCACACAGGGTAGGAAGTCAGCGATTTATATATGCCAGCCTAATTCTCTGCTTTTCAATAAAGAATTCTCTCTTTGTCCATGGTTTCAGAGTTTCTATCAGCGACTAATCTGACATCTCCTTCGTGGTGACAAAAAAGAAAAAGAAAAGCAAAGCTGAACGTCGTCGGAGGCCACACCATGAACACAAACCATGCACACGCGCACGGCGTCGGAAATGAAGAGCGAACGACATGTATACCGCAAAAAACTATTCGGTAAAGCGCCTTTTATATGATGCGCGGCCCCACATGTGACACTAACTAGAAGTGTGGAACTAACAATGCAAAAGTAGTTTTTTTTCCATTTGGTTTGGAGAGAGGGTGGGCACATTCACGCATGCACCTGCGGCTGCAAGAATGGCAGGCCCGCCTTCCTGCCTCACACACACCTGTGTGCAATAACAAGTGCTTGCTCATCATCGGGGCAACCGTAAAAGATGCTCGTACCAAAAGACTAAATAAGGGGCGAAATTCTTAGATGGTTCGTGGCGAAAATTTGCTATATCAACGTTGTTTCCTGCTATTACTTTGTTACATAGAGGTCGCAAATACATGTGCTTCTATAAATTAACGGCGAGGAATAAAGAAATGCCGTTATATCGAGAATTCGCTATATGGAGGTTTGTTACAAGCAGGTTAAAATGTATGTCATGAGCTGCAGAGCCTAAATCGCAGAAATCACTGTGAACAGTGGCGTACCAATTCTTTCGCGAGTGGGGGGCTAACAACATACCTCACTCGTCATGGGATATATATATATATATATATATGTGTATATATATACATATATATCAGCTTTTTGATGGCTGCATTTTCAATAGAGGCGAAAATACTGTAGGCCTGTGTGCTCATATTTGGGTGCACATTAAAGAACGCCAGGTGGTTGAAATTTCCGGAGCCTTTCACTATAACGTCTCTCATATTCATATGATGGTTTAGGGACGTTGTCACAAAACGAGCGCTCAAAAACGGGCGCTCAAAAACGGGCGCGCCGCCAAATTCTCGCGACGAAGCGCCGAGAGGTCAATGATAAAAAAAAAAAAGAAAACAAGCATCCACAGACTCCCCGGGCGCGCGTCCTTCTCCCCTTTCGGAAGCGTAGGTTCGCCGACGAACCTCCTCACCCCACATCGGCGGCCGAGCAAGCCCGGGAAAATTCTAGATGGAAAAAGGCGGGGTGATGCCGGGTTGCGTCATGCGTCGCGGACGGCCTTCGAACCGTCTCGCCCTCTCCCCGGCCTTCGCTGCGTGTCGCGCCGACGAAATGATGAGAACTTTCTGGAATCTCGCGCGGAAGGTATTTAACCGAGCAGCAGAGATGGGAAAGCAGGAGAAGACAGAAGTTAGCGCCAGACCGCGTAGGGATTCCGCCGTGTAGTCGGCGAAGGTTTTGTCCGTAGGGACAAAGCAGGAGAAGAAGAGGATTTCCACCTGAGGGGTGAAGGCTCGAGCTACAGGCAAGAGCGTGTGTCTACCGCTATCGAGCGAAGACGCGTGGCAACAGCTGCGTGTGTGAAGCCGACGTGTTTCCGGCGAAGAAGTTTGAAGCTTGGAGAGTGGCCAATTGAAGACGCGAGGTTTCCTGGAAGAGAAACTTCGGGGCAGCGAAACGACAACAACGCTGGACTTTGAGAGTGATTTTCGGAAAAGTATCATCTAGACTTTTGTTCCAAGAACTTTGGACTGAATAGGTTTTCTATCTCTTTAGTCTTTTAGTGTCTTGGTAGTTCAATGCATGCGACTGCATTGTGGTGCGTATTGTTGTCTGTGTCCGTTGTTTCAAGTGTGGCTGATTGTATTGTGTAGTACGTTGTCTGATTGGTGACATATTGTATTCAACTATTGTGGAGTGTGCATACTTGTGTATTGTTTTTGATCTGCCATTATTGAGAATATAATTTTGTTTTGTTTATCAACTCTCGGCTCTGACTTGTTCTTTGGGCCACAGCCGGCGTCCGCTGGCGCGCCAAAAAGGACCACTTCTAAATTGTCCACGCTTTCGTGGTGCGGTTCGGGCGGCCATTACTTCGGCCCTTGGAATTAGCCCGGCAATCGCCTCCCTAATTAACGGGACCTGTGGCAGATGTTAAGCCCCAAATATCAATCAATCAACTCATGACCATTCAGTCAGCTTGCACGTACACTAATAACTACACCAAACCACGCTAAAGAACCGTCTGAAATGAAACAGGCTTGTGTAGGCACAGATCAGCCGTTTGCACACGACGTGAACATTCCTGCCGTTACACCAAAGAATGGCTACTTTATTTCACAAGGAGGAAAGCGCCCCTCCTTGCGGTGCTGTGTGCAATCTTTTGCACACATTACGTTTTTTGGAGGAGCAAAGAGCCTTTTTCATAATAACTGTGCAGTTACTCCTGAAAACTTTTCAGAGTGTATGTGCACGTGTACACCTCTGTGAGCTCATCCTTGCTGAGATGGGGAGAACTAAGCAGTGCTGCGCGTGAGCTTCTTTTCTGTCAGAGTTGTATTTTGAGCTGCAAAAGAAAATCAGGTTGAATGAAAGCTAACTAGCCCGACTCCTAATTAGGCCTTCATCGTGCAAAAAACCATGATCCTTCACCTTCTCCCTGGTCCGGTGGGTAAAGCTGCGGGGTAAGCTTGGATGCTGAGCTTCCCACTGTATTCAAGTTCACTGCTTTATTCTTCACCACTTTGCAAACTGTTGTCATTAACTCCTAGTTACCGTAAGCAAGGCTGATCAGATTTATCGGAGACAAAAGCGTAAACGTTTTTGTGGTGCTTCTAGTACGGCAGAACTAAAGCATTCAAAAAGATTCATCACAATCATCAGCTCACAGCAGCTTCGATAAAGCAGCGATAACGCTGTTCATTTTTGATCAAAGAAAACAACTTTGAAATAGTAAGTGCTCTGACTGGTCCATAAAACGATTGCTCGTTCCCATTCATAACACAGCTAGTAACGGATCCTTTCACATCTTGTACTGTAGCCCGCTTTAAAATGCTACAATACAAGGCGGGAAAAAGTCGCACAGGCGGCCCGCACCGCAAGGAAGATTCAAGGACAATCGTCACAGCAGAAATTTAGGAAAAATTTTACTATATTAAAACATTCCCTGGTAACATTTTCATTTCCTCGTAACAATATATTAGAGTGATTACTGTGGTGAAGGAAAACTTCACTTTAGTTGTTGGTTTCCCCAGCGTGCAGCTGACAATGAGCACTATTCTGACAGTGAGCCCAACAGTGAGCCCAAAAGTTGGGCTCACGCTGACAGCGAGCCCAACTTTTCTCAGTGGGGGGCTTGTGCCCCCCCTTGCCCCCCGGGCTGGTACGCCTATGACTGTCAGAGTCTCTGGAGGACAATTCACTCATCATTGTTCATGTGAACCCCGTGCTTTTGACAGCAGACAGATAGCTGTTGCTAGTTTGTCATGAGTTGAAGTCTTCCGATGATGTCAGACCCCTCTTGACACGTCACCGCAAAGCCACTCTCTCAATAAAGAAACGGAAATAGCTGTTTTACGGTAGTAGTATTAAAATATATTCAATGTACAGTTAAACCTCTATATAATGAACCTACATGAAACGAATTCCTCGATATTATGAAGTTTTTCTATTCCCCGCCGTGACTTCATAGATGCACATGTATTTGCAACCTCTATGTAAAAAAGAGTAACAATGGGAGACATCCTGGGTATAACGAATTCTCACCACAGAAAATCTAAAAATTTTGTTCCAGATATTGTCATTTTGGCACGAGCATGCATCCTCTATGGTTTCCACGCCACTGGCAAAGCGGTGGCAGTGCGCACGGCATGCTCATAAACCTGGCGACCCCCACTGATTGATATGGAAGATTTAACTTACCAAAACCACTTTATGATTATGAGAGCCGCCGTAGTGGAGGGCTCCGGAAATTTTGACAACCTGTGGTTCTTTAACGTGCACCCAAATCTGAGAAAACTGGCCTACAACATTTCTGCCTCTAACGGAAATGCAGCCACCGCAGCCGGGATTCGATCCCGCGACCTGCGGGTCAACAGCCGAGTATGTTAACCACTAGACCACCGCGGCAGGGCCCCGGCGACTCCCAGGCTAGGGCGAGTGCTCGCAATTGTTGCGCGGGTATGGTGGACACCTGAGCCTGCACCCCTCGAGCCGGCATTGCCGCCACGGGCACATGCATAGATGTGCCCTCCTCCTCCCTCCAAACCAAAAAACACAAAAAAAGAGGAAAAAAAGAAAACTACTTTTGCGTTGGCAGTGCCAATCTTCGATAGCTGCAGCAGTCTCTGAACTGCACTTTCACAAAGATGATGCCACTTTGCGTTGCTACGTTTTTAGTAAGCATCACACATGTGGTGCCTCACTGCATATAGGAAGCACTTCACTGAGTAGTTTTTCGCGATATCCATGTCGTTCACTTTTCGTTTTCGAAGCCAGAGCATGCATGCATGGTTTCACTGTGCACCCATAGTGGCCCCAGATGACATTCAGCTTTGCCTTTTTTCCCCCTTGTTTTGATTTGATTGATATGTAGGGTTTAACGTCCAAAAACCACCATTTGATTATGAGAGACGCCGTAGTGGAGGGCTCCGGAAATTTCGACCACCTGGGGTTCTTTAACGTGCACCCAAATCTGAGCACACGGGCCAACAACATTTCCGCCTCCATCGGAAATGCAGCCGCCGCAGCCGGGATTCGAACCCGCGACCAGCGGGTCAGCAGCCGAGTACCTTAGCCACTAAACCACCGCGGCGGGGCTTTTCCTCTTGTTTTATTTATGTGGGCAACCGTGTTGTTAATGCCAAGAAGATGTCAGATTAGGCACTGATGGAAACTACCCGAGACCATGGTGACAACGATGGATTTTTGGAGGTTGACCCGGCACACACTTTGCCGTCTTGCACCGCATTGCGAGTTCGCGGAACCGTAGCCTTTGAGATTAGCCGATTAGCTTTGGCGACACAATGGCGCATTGAATACAATGCAATGAATGCGATAGCAAACAATTGTCATGTTGAAGGCTGCCAGCCAACTCTTTTTGATCGGATATCGCGGAACTCCCACGAAATGCTGGTGTAAGCAAATACGGCCGCTCCAGGGAAATTCTGTTTTCACACAGTTTTTTCGCGTTGAAAGCGGACTAACGCTTGCTGAGATAGCAAGCACGCCAACAATCGCATCCTTAAAACCAAAGTTCACTGTTGCTACTAAATCGACCCCACCCCTTGCGTTTTTTCATGCTGGTTCAAGATGGGCGGTTTTTTCTCTGTTTGAACATTCAATGGCAGTTCTAACATGTGGGGAGATGTTATTGTATGCGTCTTCCAGGTGATAGATATGGGCTGGCTCATTTGATCTCTGTTTCAGCGGTGGTCGCGCGCTTTTACCCGCTCGTAAAAGTACCATGCACCGTTATCGATTTGAACTTGTGACGGAACATGGCGGCCATGGAAAACACCCATCGAAAGTACTCATATAATTGCTCTCGCAAATACTGACACAGTGTTTTACCGCTAAATAAGTGTTTTGGGTGAGCTCTATGTTCATTCCCCTTCTGGTTAATTTGTGCGTTGATTTTTTGAATTTTCGTAGCAAACCTGCATTTAACAAAATCCTCGTAATAAAGAATTTTTTCAGGAATTTGTCAATCTTGCAATATCCAGGTTTACCTATATTACCTAGCCCCATGACACTCTATTTAGGGTTCTCGACACCCGCCTTTTTATTTAGAGCAGCAACCCGAAAATATTTAAAATTTGCGTCAGTACTTCTGGAGGAGTTTAAAAAAATGTACAACATTTGCACATACAAATTTGCATGAAGCTGAATTTTAATAAAGAAAGCTCGTGCTTTTCTGTTTAAAAAAATCACCAATTATCAAGCCATGGAGATATTTAATACATTGTGAACATGATCGACAGTACACCATATACCGTATTCACTCACGTAATGAATGCACTTAAAAAAAAAAAATCGGAGCAAAGTTGGGAGTGCATTTATTATGCGGTACAGATTTTATGAAAACTTTGCTGGCATGAGCAAAAATGCTGTAATGCAGAAAAACAAAACAAAAAAAAACAAGCTAGGTCGCTTAACTTTTCGCATACGCGTAGTATACTGTTAGGAAACCGGTTCTTTGTTGCACCTTACAAATCTTCAGTGATTGATGGCATTATCTTCTACAAGCTGTCGCCACGCCGCTTGCGCACGCTATAAAAGCGTTTTGCGGCTATCTTTTTTCGCAATCGTTTAACCGCAACAGTGGTATATGCTGTGATATAGAGGGGCGCTCAGAAGCGTGCGCTACGATGCACTTTGCCAACTTCACGGCAACCTCACACAACGACGTCGTTGTCATTGTAGCAAGTAACGAACATTGCAGCAAGCTACCCCCGAAACATCAGAACAAACTGTTAATAACAGGATTAACGATGAAATACGGCCGCCGCCTCACTTTCACAAAGCGATGCAAGTATCGGGGGTGCTACCATGTTGTGCAAATTGTCACAGTCTTTTCTGGGTGAAAAGCAATTTTTCCTGGATTTCCAGAAACCCGAGACGCAATAGTGACGAATGACCCTTTGCGACAGATGGTTGATCGATATGTGGGGTTTAACATCCCAAAACCACCACATGATTATGAGAGACGCCGTAGTAAAGGCTCCGGAAATTTCGACCACCTGGGGTTCTTTAACGTGCACCCAAATCTGAGCGCACGGGCCTACAACATTTCCTTCTCCATTAGAAATGCAGCTGCCGCAGTCGGGATTCGAACCCGCGACCTGCGGGTCAGCGACAGAAAATCCTGTCATCGTCATTTGAAAATAGCATGCACGTCGTTGGGCTTTAAGTCAGCGACAGAAAATCCTGTCATCGTCATTTGAAAATAGCATGCACGTCGTTGGGCTTTAAAGTTTTATATTTGCAGGAAGCGATCGTCAGTCTGCGCGAGCAGACTTGTGACCTTCGCTCACTCTTGCTCGCTGTGGGCTTATCAGCTGCGATGTCTCTACACTCGCATTCGTGAACCCTGCTGTGGCACACAAATAAAGAAGACGGGGGACGTGCAGCGCACAGATAAAAAGAAAAACAATACGGCACGCGGCAACGGGCGAAAGGGGGGAGAGAATGAGCAGAGGTTAGCCGAGGAGGGTCAGAATAATAGTTAAAAAATAGAAGCGATCCCAAGGGTAAGTAGGCCCCAGGTGTCAGTTAGCAGGACAGCAGGAAATGAATGTAGGGGTGCATTTATTATAGAGGAAAAAAATCCAAATTTTGAAAACTGACATTGGGGGTGCGTTCATTATATGAGTGCACTCATTACGCGAGTAAATACGGTATGTGTTGTGCTTGTTCATTTTAGACTCCCAACCCTGTTAATGGGCCCCTTAATAGTGCTTATGTAAGCTTCTCACTGTCTTACCAGACTGGGCTGCACACATGCAAGACCTATTCAATGCTCTGTAATCAATTTTCTTGATAATTTATAACCTGGTCATTTTTGGGTAGCCATAACTGATAACTGAAAATAATAGTGTTTTTGATGTAGTGTAATTCTTTTAATACTTCCTTCTCGTGACATATGCAGAACTTGATAGAAATATATGCAATCAATGCCCTTACCGATGAGCTCACCAGGACAGGCAGGTAAGGATGCCACGACACATCTCTCACACAACCCCTGTGACCAGATAGAACGGTGGCCACTTTTCCGGTAAGAAGGTCATAGACTGCAAAAAAAAAGTCAAATGCATGCTTGGATGCAGTCATACATTTCAGAAAACACGAATGCCACAGGTGTGAATGTGGGCATCTAGCTACTAAAATGCAGTTATGGCAAAAGAAAAGAAAAGAATCCTTTCCATTGTACCTTCCTTTTGTTTTGCACCACAACCACATCTTAAGGCAATGTACCAACTAACCCAACATCAGTTTGATGTCACCTGCTTCTTAAGGGGGACACTAAAGAGAATATAAATTTTTTTCGATTTACTCTTTCGCAATACCGAAATCCCCACTGTTGTCATGACAGAGCATAAGTGAGCAAATGCACAAAAAGAATATATAGATGGCAATGCCCCCGTGAAATTCCTACACCAATCACTACGGCATCATAAATTTTGACAGCGTCTACCACGGTCTATGTATCCTGTAAGTACACGATGAGACTTAGCACATTAAAGGGGCCCTACAACACTTCTTGAGCATGGCCAGAAAATGCTGCCAAGTGGTAGTCGAGCCTCCCAAGAACATGCGTGCCAAATATTATAGTGCAGCACACGGCCTAGAATTGACAATAAATTCTCAAAGTCACATAGAAATCGCTTTCTCTTCTCCCAACAAATGACGCTAAAGGCTCAAAATCACTCCCTCCCAAGCCAAGTATCAACCATTGGCCGATTTGGGCCTGGCGGGCTCGAAAGTTATTGAGGCCACGGGAGTTCGCATCTTGTCCATGCGTGTGCTTCATGACCTTTTTGCAGGGTCATGAAGCGGGGGGGAAATTTCATAAAAGCCAATGTAGCTGAAATATGCAAGGAACTTTAAAATGAGACAGCTTTATTTCCTCCTTTATTATTACAGCTATGATGGTGAAAATAATGATGTTATAATTTTAAAAGTAAAATTTATTGATCTAAACCGATTCAGTGCTCAACTTTAGTGCCACTTTGAAAGACTTGTGCCAACACTAGTGCTTTTCCAGCATATTGAATTATGCTAACAGCACCTACACTCATCAATTTAGCCCATGACCAGGTGCAGAATGAATTATTTCATACTAGATGTTGCAGTTGAATATCTAAGTTAGTTCTTTTGCTCACCATGATGGCACCTACAAAACCTTTGGTGCTTAACTTCTACTGTGCATACATACAAGGTATGTTAGAAAAGTATCAGACCTTTGGGGGAAGAAAAAAAAATTGGCATAATTGGAGTGTTGGAAACCTAACCCCTTCAAAGTAGTCCCCTTGGAAATCCGCATATTTCTCCCAGCGGTGCTGCCATTGTTGGAAGCATTCTGAGAAGGCCTCTTTCAGAATGAAGTTTAGCTCAGCTGTCGTTGCAGCCACAATGTCTTCCCTTGCCTGCTATCGCTCTCCTTTCAATGTCCTCTCGAGTTTGCGAAACAGACAGAAGTTTCAGGGGCCCATATCGGGAGAGCAAGAAGCTTGTTGAACGACAGGAGTCCGACTTTTTGCCAAAAAAGTCTGAACCAAGTGTGAGGAATGTACAGGAGCAATGTTCTGGTGGATGCGCCAGTTTCCTGTTGACCACAACTCGGGTCTCTTGCGTTGCACAGCATCATGTAGGTGACAGAGGACATCCCTGTAGTACTCTTTGGCGATTGTTTGACCCTGTGGTGCATACTCATGGTGCACCACACCGCGGGAGCCAAAGAAAGCACTCGGCATTATTCTGACATTGCTGAGCACTTGGCGAACCTTGATATATTGATATGTGGGGTTTAAATGTCCCAAAACCACCATACGATTATGAGAGACGCCGTAGTGGATGGCTCCAGAAATTTCGACCACCTGGGGTTCTTTAATGTACACCCTAATCTGAGCACACGGGCACTTGGCGAACCTTCACAGTAGAAATTCTTCCACTGTGACGATTAGGATTTGGTTTCTGAGTCGCACCTATACACCCAGGATTCGTAACCAGTGTTAATGGTGCTCATGAAGTTAGGGTCACTGATTGTGAAATCCAGCATGTCTTGTGAAACTTCATCATGAAGTTACTTTTGCTCCACTATGAGCAGTTTCGGCACGAATTTCACAGCAATTCTTCATGGCTAAATCTTTGGTCATAATGGAATGTGCACAAAAAATGCTGAGTACCACCTCTTCCGAAATTTCCCAGATAGTCATCTGATGCTCCCGCATTACCACAGAGTTCACTTTGGCAATGACCTGGTCATTTCGGCATGTTGATGGCTAACCGAAGCGTGGCTCGCTCTCTACCGATGTGTGCCTGTTTAAACCAGTGCTGTACCACTTAATTTGTGCGCAGCTCATAGCGTCGTCACCGAAAGCAGTCTTGATCTTCTGAATGATTTTCACTTGGCTGTCGCAGCTCCAGTTGCTCCGTCGTTTTCCTTGCAATGAAAAACTGACGAGAGCACTGCGCAGTACCTCACTCAAACACTGCGTCCCAGCGACTGATGTTGTTGGCAGGTGGGAAAAAATTCATGCATGCACAAGAAGGTTCAAGTTCGGCTGATGCAAGCGCGCTTGTTTTTAATCCATCAGGTGCTCGCAAAAGAAAAAAAAGGTTGGATGCTTTTCTAACAGACCTCAGAGTGTGCACCAACATTTATAGAACCAGTTCAGTCTAGCAGTTCTTTAGAGGTGCCCACTCTGAAGTAAACGAGTCAGTTCTTAGAGTTATAGCACTGCTGTCCCATTTTGCTTCATGCCTCACACATCATCATCTGCAGCACCAGTGAGCCTTATTGTTGTCACAGCTGTCACCAGCTGTAACAGCAAGAATTTGCCATTTAAGTTTTTGAGTAGCCTCAATAGCTTCAACGAAATTTTCACAACCCATATTATATTAACACCAAAGTACCATGAAATTCCAGTTGGAATAATGCTGTCAATTTTGCAAGTCTGAATGCCTAACTATAGGTCTGAACAAACGTTCATACTAAGGTTGTGAGAATACTTGAATTTCAAAAATTTTGAAGTAGCGTTTTTTATTTGATTCGATTCAGACTAGAATTTTACTATTCCCACTTCCTTAACACAAATACGGTCAATGTTCGATTGGCAGTGGCCCCTCCATATTTCCAATATGCTTTATCCTATCAGACTCTCATATTGCGACAAAGCTGCCTTTCAGGCTCTGCTACGATCGCAAATGTATTAACTAAAAAAAAAGTGCTGGATACAACATTGAGATGATAAATATGGCAGAGAAAGAGGGGGGGGGGGGGGGGGGAGGTGTGCTGAATTACGGCTATTTTCGGCCTAAACTTTGGGTAGAAATCTGAAAAATTAAACACCAAAGATTTTTAGCATTCAAGATTTCAGATGTTCTCTTATACTGATGTCTATGAAGCAGATTTGAAACTCCGGACTTGAAGGGAGCACATCCTTGTATGCCACATCAGTTGGGCTTCCACAGAAGTTGAAAGAGGAGGACAGGACGAGGAAATAGCATCTTTGCTTTTCACATGTATGTCGGCAACACTTTGGTTGCACCAAATTATGTGCGTAAATCCAATTCGACCTGTGCATTACCTCATTCGTGATAAGACAACTATGAAACACCACCCTAACAGCACTTCATCATTGGACCAAGCCCAAAGAAACATTTTGATGTAGCTATCTTGTAAAAATGTACTAAGGAATCCTCTTCAACTTTTTTTTTTGTATTCAATTTCGCTTAAAAGTATTACGAAAATATTTGACAAATGTGTGAGAAATATTATAAAAATATTGTATTTTATTTGCACTTGCACTTTGATATTCGAATTCAACTCGCACCCAAAATTTTGCTATTTGCACAGCTCAAGTTCATGCATCGCAAACCTGCATGTTTATGCTTGTTGCAATGCTAGGCTGCCGTAAGACATCCAATTTATTCTGCCACTTAGCTGTATTGATGAAAATCTTGACAAACTTACCAACTCTAAGAAAAAGATAATTTAGGGTCTTTCTTCCACACAACAATTGTGGTTTATTTCCTGTAATTTACGCTAGGTCGGATGCTAAAAAAGTAAGTGGCTAGCCTTACTACGTACATAACATTGATTTGTTGCTATCACATTCACTGGTTGGCACCTGTGTTAAAACTGAGACATTTTCTCAATTGAAATGCCCTTATGAAATCTCCTGAAAGTAAGGTGCACAATCAACCACAGGCAAATAAACTTACTATAGTTGTGACGAGGGCACCAAAAACAAATTTTCAAACTCAGAGTGGCTGTCAAGAGTCTGGCCAATTACCTTTTCCACTTTCTTAATGGAAAGCAAGGATGTAAGATGATACCAAGCAACACGGTGTGCGTCGCAAGCAGCCACACCCTGTATAGCAGTTCACGGCTACAGGTGCTAGAAATGTGGCTGTGCACTGTCTCAGATCAAGTAAAACATACGTCAGAACAAATAAAAATAACATGCTATTAAAAAAATCATTCTTGTGACGATTACATTATTTCTACAGAATGCTGCTGTCAGAAACCGACAAGGCTCTACACACAAAGAACAATTTTTTTTAAACTCTCCATTATGTGTAGAGCCTTCTAAGTTTCTAAACTTTCTGTACTTTCAGACAAGCATGTCCTGTCTCCTTACACCAACTTAATTCAACCTCCAATTTCTATACTCACTCTCACCTGCCTATGTTGCTTTTGTTCCAGCACTTTTCCAACCAACTTACTGCATGAGAATAATAATCAATTTTGCATCTTGATGATAATGTTCATGATAATGTTCATCAGTCATAAATAATGTAGCAGTTATAGAGAGTTTCCACACCACTCAGTGAAGCACTTCGAGATCTTTTCAGTTGCTTGGAAGTAGTATTGACTCTTTGACGTCTGTGTACAGTGCATTTAGTTGCAACCTTGCAAAGTCCACAAGTGTTGAAGATTGAGCGAGTTGATTCATTGTACTTGAACTGGTATACCGCACGTCTACATATTTGATGCAATTTGCCAATAAAGCTCCCTTGAAAGTTGGCGCTCTGTCCTCTTGTGTCAGTCTGCTCAGCTGTTTATTCTTTCCCATGATGCGCTATGCCAGTTTAAGAAACTTGGAAAGATAATGTTGCAATACAATATGCCACAGTTATACACCAAGTGCGCATTGCAACATAGGTAAAAAAAATGTAAAGTGGACTCAGACTCCCTCATCAAATAAACTGAAGTTAGAAACTCCCGCTTATCCCCACAGAGGCCATGCACTTCCCTTTTTTTTTTTTCTTTAATAAAGGACTTGCATCCATCAAATAAACTTGGCCTTACAACTCACTCTGCCTCGAACACACGAAAATATTACTCCCTTGGCCTCCCTCAGATTCGGCCTCGTGGCTCAACCCAAGACATAGTGAGACTCAGTGAGTCGATCATTAGTTCGTTAGCATTTAACTAGCTTTTATGAATATAAGTCAAGACTCTTTAACACCAATATCTCCCATAACTGTGCTCTAGTTGGCACCTTTTGTCCTCGCACCTTCAACGAGTTACCAGTGGTTATAATTTAGTAAGAAAAATTTTATTGAAAGAGATGACTCACGCGAGATATTTCCATAGAAAACTTCTTGTGAAAGAGTTTGCATACAGAAGCTGAGGACCTCCTCCCCTCCACTTATAGCTCATGCCTTTGATTATTAACTATTGAGCTGGCTTGTAGATGCTAGTGTGCCAAAACATGCGCGAGAGTAGATTCAAATATAAACCTGAGAAGACATAAGGCTGATTGATAGTAATGCTGAAATGAGTAGATAGGACCATAGCTGACGAAAAATGTGGAGCTCACTCAGACTCTCTCAAGAAATATATTTTGCGCTTTGGGCTCCCTCAGACCAATACTCAAACTTTTTTTTTTCAACTGGACTCGCACTCAAACCCACTCAAACTTTTCCTAGCCAGAATCCCTCGGACTCAAACTCAATAAAAGATTACTCACTCAAGCTCGGACTCACAACTCGATGAGAGTCCAAGCGAGTTTGCCAACCTATGTGCTGACTAACTACATAACAGGCACTGTTCCACCACTCCCTTAAGGAGGTATGGTAGGGTAAACTCTCCAGGAAATCGAATTTAAAATATTGATACCAAAAAAATCCACTGTACTCCAAGGAACATACCTGTGGAAGCCCAACGTCAAACGGCCACTCTAGGTGGTTTAAATGCCGCGCCGAAGTGCACCGTGTGCCCGCTGGTGTAAGCAGTATGTGCACATGAAACTTCCATTTTTTTTTTTCACGTTGCGTTTTTAAATGAATTTTTGAACTTAAACGTAACTTTCTTAAAAAGTATTGAATAGATTTCGATGGAACTTTGTATGCGTGAGCAACAACAAGTTAGAAACAGTCTGAACAAAAAAAATTGGTGATTTCACAAAAAGTGAAGGTGTAAAAAAATATGTAAAAACATAGACCCTCTGTAGCCATGTGAATGCATTAATTTTATTATTTTTTTTACTTCATGAAAAATGTAATATTTTTTTTTAGTTCAGATCAAACCTATGAGCTTGTACAATAACACGGCTGAATATCATAACATTCCTTTCGGTAGTTGCAGAGAAAAGGTACGTTGAATGAATGACTCCCTTTGAAATTTGGGAGTGGGCCATAGGAAGGACAGGCAACCTAGGATGTGTCACTTGATACCCAGTGGCATTTTTTGTGAGCACGAAAAATTTTATGAAATATTACACTAAAACTGACATTTACCATTTACCCAACCACATCTCCTTTACTACTGCATGTTAGGAAAACTCAAAAACACTAAAAAGGCCATGGCAGCTGTTTTCATGAACTGAAATTCCCTCTAAAGAAAAAAAAAACTGCAGGTTGGCTAACAGATGTAAATTCTCTGAAGATATGACCAGCAATATCATGGCAGTTTGGGTGTGTTGGTAAGACATGACCAATAATAATAAAGTGCACAATCAGATGAGGACGAAAAAGAACACGTGTTCACTCGCATGTTCTTATTGGTTGGGACTAGCAAAACTCATCATTGCTGCGCATATACAGTGAGAGCTTGTCTGTGCTAGCAAAGCGGACAGCCTTTCATACACGTCCCAGAAAAATAGTTTGAAATTTGTAAAAAGAACTTCCACTGACCAATCACTCGGCCTGAGGCACAGCCAGTGTAGATGAACTGCTGACCCGTTGTGGCAGCAGGTGAAAAGTGGCATCGAATAAGGGTCTGCAAGACTGTGTGGCCCTGGTAGGTCATTAAAGATGTGTCTCCGGGTAGCTTCTCACAGAGTTCGAGCACTTAAAAAAAACACAAAAAGAACTGTCAAAAGTGCTGTTCGGCCTCAGGACAAGCTACAAACAATGTGCAAGTGCACTAATAATCTTAAACTCTTTCAGGTCTGAAACCTTTTCTCAACTTATGTCCATTCTGGTCCAAAACTGAAAGATGCAAAGCTTAAGTAAAAGAAGTTTACTTATTCTGTTACAGACAGTGCATAATACAGTGAAAAAAACACAAACATGAATGAACCACAAATGGCTCTAAGCACAGAGTTAAGTGAATACTACAATAAGCAGTGATAGCAAATGCAGTAAAATTTTATTAATGAATACCCGCTGAACAAGCACTAAGAAAAACATCACTGATTGTGAAAATGTTATAATGCAGACTCATAGCCAATCATTTCTTGATGCACACGGCAAGTGCGAAATGCAAAAAGAAAGGTGGAATCAGCGTAAATCTGAGACAAAGCAGTGATTCCAGCATTGCCATAGTCATTAGTGGGAACCATATGAGAACAACACAAATGCTGCAATGCTTTGCGCCCACTTGTTTTTCCACGACATATGACGTCTATGAACACACCGCTAGAGACCTAGGTTGTGTATGGAGCAGTTGTGGTAAAAGCCCAAATAGTGTACAATGTGCATTCAGTGCCTGTGCGGTCATATCATGCTCGAGCTAGCAACATAATGTGCTCTAGTGGGCTGGAAAACAATGTTGTAGTCAAGCACTTACATTTCTTGGGCACGCGCTGCCACCGGTAGTCCCAGTTCTGACAGGCTACTGCAATTTTGGTTGCCTAAGGTAGATAAAGCAAACAAGTAAAAAATGGTTAAACTACTATAAAGAGGAAAATAACCTGGGTAACTAAGACTGGCAGCAAGGCAGGGTCTTGCATCTAAAATTTTTTGGCATATCAACAGGCCCCTAGAAAGGCTGTCCATGAGTGAAGGTATATAGTTGATGTGTGCATACATTTTCGCCGAATAAGCAAATGGCTGAACAATAGCTGTTATACTTTCTGGAATACTTAAATATTACTGATGATGTAAATCAAGATGTCCTATTTTACAAATTGCAAGAATCATGTACAAAATGATATATGTATATTTCTATGCTGCCAAAATGGTGGAAAAAACGTTGCTACTTAGTATAATATTCTAACCAAGCAATTAGTCAATGCGAGAAAACAGCTGTTTTACAAACCTGAATACCCTCTTTGGAAGAAAAAGCTCGCATGTCCCAAAGCTTAATTGTTTGATCTTTAGAGTTTGTGATGAGGTACCTGGCATCATTCTGTAAAGCAGACAAAAGGTATTACTCGTATGATCAAAATCATTAGTCGGGTTCTTAGCTCACCTTAGAATCAACAAATGTGATGCCATTGCTATGTCCAGCAAGGATACCCACTGGCTTAGGATCGCTCTCACTAAGTGTCCTCCTGTCCCAAACCTGCACAAAAAAGCACAAGTCGACATTAAGGAACCCCTGACAGCAAAAGTTTTGTTTGCCACATTTTCACAGTAATTTGTAGCTTTGTGTCTGGTAATGCCAAAATTGAATCAAATGCTCTAACACATCATATAAATAATGTGAGCATCATTAATTCAGAATGATTTCACATCAGTTCGACATGCCCACCTAAATTCCATAAGAAACTAGTGCCCCACAAATGTTTATAGAACCTGTTCAGTTAGAAACTTGAATAGTGATGCCAGCACCGCTGCTAGTGGTGGCTGGAGCACTGTTGTCGCTACAGGCTTCAGCCAGTCAAGCAACACGTGCCAGATTGTGTGTGTGTGTTTGGTACTGGTTAAGCTGTGCCAAACAGTTGCATTAACATGTTAATACCAGCAGCTGTCCGCCGTCAAAATGTATTCGACAACGCCGAGATGGAGGCAGGGTATCGTGAAGCCGTTACTTTTGCCTTATTCTATGCCGTTATTATCATCCATCACTCGCGGCAAGCTGATTTGGTTGAAGATGCAGACGAACAGCTGCTCTGATTAGAAACTACACTGACCAAGTGCGAATAAAATGATAAGCATTGGAATCAGAAAAGGCATCGCTCCACGGCTGCACCCAGCAGCTGTGGCAGCTGTGTGAAAGAAACCATGACCTGAGTGACTGAGCCTTAGCTTCGGATGGTCTGCGGCTCAAAGCAAGCCAGTGGCAAAAGCAGGGTGGTTTCATTGCCGTCGCTATCGAGCAATGGCGGCGCTCATGCTTGCTGAACAGCGGCGGTTTCTGGTGGCCCCAACACATGTTTTAGACTTCGTTGACGTATTTTCAGGCTCTGAAAATACATCAAAGTGTTAAAGATTATGTTTCCTGTAGAGCAATAAATATATGAGCCTGGAGTTTCATTGTGAAATTTCGTTGAAGCGGGAGGACAGAAGAAAAAGTGTTCAATGTGGCAACAATATTTATGCATTGACTCCTATGGACTGCTGACGGGGAAGTATGAATTTTTCATTGTAGCAGAAATTTCGTTGAAGTGGCGTTAATTGTAGTGGGGTTCGACTGTAGTTCATATGGGTATAGCGCACCACAACAAGGACACAAAAAAGAGACACACACAGCGCTAACTTGCACCTAATGTTTTATTTGCGATCCCATATGAATGATGAACCCCAACCAACTAGCCCGGCAACGTGCCTTAGCACCTAGGGTTCTTTAAAAGCACCTAAATCTAAGCATATGGGCCTCAAGGAATTTCGGCTTCTCCATCGTAAATGCGACTGGGATTTAATCCCGGCTCGCGGACCAGCAGTTGAGCGTAACCAGCAGACCATGAGTTGCTGTGAAGTATTGACTCAGAGTACAAGCTGCATACATTGTTCGAAGCTCTCAGCTTGCACAGATGAGCCAGTGAAAAAATTTAGTCCTGACTGGGTTTGATCACTTTCAAAGTGTGCCATGACACATGTATAACTTGTAGTCATGTGCTTGCAGGGGTTGATTTCTGTGAACACACTATCACATAGTCGATCTGAATGACAATGTTAAGTGATGGTTCCTAGTCTTCCTGGCCTTTTTTCGGGCACTTGACACAAATTATAATGGGTAATATGAGTGATGTCAGCAGCCCACAATGTGCAACTCACACTGCTCCGACGAAATTTTGTCAATGTATTTTCACAGCACATGCCAGAGCCTATGGAGTCTTCCCCATTAGCTGAAAAAAAAACTGTTGTCAAAGCTACTCGCTATGTCATTGAAAAGTGGACTTGGGCAATGAGCAACACTAATGCCCGTCACGTTGAACTTGATCAGAACCACAGTGTTCACCGAGCACTGTGTGCCTGCTATAGTTCCTGCCACACCATCCAATGCACTTCCAAACAGCTTGATAATGTATAAAGCTTTCACAATTACCTTAAGATGAAAACTAGTCATTATCGTCGTTGCATTTTCAAGCAATTCAATATTTGCACGGATAGCAGCTGTATGCGCAATGTTCGCTTGCGCTTCATGGTCTGCTATGAAGAGCCTGTTGCTGCAGTAGCGCCACCTAGACTGGAAGTCAGTTATGTGTCGCTTTAAGAGTATGGCTGTTTTCATACTGGGACCTGTGAGCGGTGAAGAATTATGCGAGTGCTTTGAGAGTGTTCACATCAGAAAATAGAAAAGCATTCCTGGTGTAAGCAGCCAAAACTACCTTGAGAGCACATAAAAGACCAAGAGAAAAGATGAATAGTCCTCGCTGGGTGCCAGTCAATATTGTGCACGCCCCGCAAATATCTTCTGAAGTCAACACTACTTGCTCGACCTCTGCAATGTCGCGGGGGAGGCTCTGTCCATGTCAAACCATACAAATTGGGCCAGAATACTTAGATGAGCAAGCACCCTTACTTTAAAAACAAATTTAAATATCTCATGGGCAACACTCAGCCCTGATAATCTGTCAGAAGTGGCCCCGCATGCAGGACTATCAGACAACACAAGCATCTAGAGTTTCCAAATTTGGTGTTTGGGATCCTTTAATGCACTCTAAACATACACAAGCATTTCTATACTAGACACTCTTAGGTATCCTTTTAAACTTCATCATCTGTACACACCGATACAGATTATTTGGTTTATTTTGTGGCGATAGCTGTACTCCTTCCTGTACAAACCTAGAAAGTGCCTTGATGCATTAATCTGACCTTCAAGCTCAGTCAAGGCCAAAGAGTTTCAGAATAACGCTAGTGCAGCGTGTTCATCATGGCACACTCATGATTAATGAACAGTAGCTTGAGGCAAGTCTTTCGTGCCATCACCATCAGAAGCGGTCTGAATCCGTGACGTGTTTGCGCCTAGACCGCCGATGGTACCAGTGGTACTGGGCAGTGCCTGTGTGTTGTGGTGCAACACATTGGCTCTCTTGTCAGAGCGTGTAGTCAAAGCATGTAGACTTCTTGTCATCCTTGCCTAAACCAAGGCATGCAACAAAGTTAAATCTCTGTAAACCAATAGTTTGGCCTTTTTTCAAAGCAAGCAAAATCGAGCTATTACTCAACAAACTTGGTTCAACAGCGTTCAACCATACCTGATTTTTTCGAAAACATTTAGTACATCATTGCCAAAATTGAAAACCAACACGCAAATGCACACGAAAATGCACACGCAAGCTCACTCAAAACTATCACTAAACATTTAAGCCATAATTCTATTAGCGCCATAATACTGTATTTACTATGTTCTTCCTTTACTATACATGCAGCAATACATGCATTTGATAAACTGGGGCTTTTGTCACTTTTATGTTTTAGTAGTGAAAAAATCATTTAGTAATCAATGGATGCAAAGTTTCTTTGATGTTACGTGACGTCATACTAATGCAGAAACTATATTACGTTTTGTAGATATTTCCATTTGACATATGGCACTGTATGTGAACTAATTTGAGTTCTTCATACCAAAAACACAGTTAACTGTTGTCACTGCTGCTCATATTATTATCAATGGCACTGAGATGTTGGTTTATGTCCTTCAGGTTTGTACAGAACAGTGAATTACATTTGTGATGTACAAACAAGCTCGACTATGCAAGCACTTCACCGAACTCCATTTAATATCATAGCTGCCATTGTATGTTTCTGCTCCATGCTGCACATTTTTATGTTAAATGCAAAGTACTACATAATATTTAGCTCACTGAGGGCACATTATGCTAGATTTCTATCACACACCATTTTATGCCTCATTAATAAAAGTAAATTCAAGTGTCTCAAACTGGAAATGAACCTTCGCCTCGTAGCACAACAGCCGGCTGTTACAACCATCAGGCCACAAGTGCACACATACTTTCATGTTATCACAACTAGCTCGTCGAGATGACCAACGTGAATCATGTTACGATTCATGTAGCACCATGTGCACATGCTAGTTACAAAGATTGTGTCAATTTTTATTTACTGGCCCGTGTATCACGTGCATGATGTAGTGAATTTTCATCCATTTGTTTATGACAGCCAAAGTTTAGGGAGGTGGCGTTCCACATCCCCTTATAGATCAGCTCGTATTCCCTAGCCCTGTCCTTGTAACAGCTTGAGAGAATGCTGTAATGCCATATTTATCAGCAATACAAAATATAAAAAATATGGCTTTGCAGTGGTTACTTTGACAAAGAACCAATTAATCAGAAATTGAAATCTCAACAACCAACCTAAACCCAAGTCGCCTATAGAAGCAGCACCGAGCAAAGGAAGTGTTTTGGCTTCAAGCAGCCCATGGTGCCACAGCAATACTACCGTATCTGTGGTGTGTTGAGAATACAGAACATTCTAAAAGGCTAATTATCAACTGCATCAATATTTTCACATTTCCATTAACAGCATGCATGCTATGTGCGTGTAGTAATAGGGTCTTATTGCACTTGTACCTTATACAGAACGCCACACAATACTAAGAAAAATGTGGCTACAGTGCCCATATAATTGTTACCGCAATAAAAGAGCATAGATGAAAATGTAAATGTTGTGCTGCATCTTCTGCCCAACTGTGAGGGATGTTGGCAGGCCTGCACCACTAAGTGCAAATTTCAGTGGCATATATACAACAGCTTCCACAAAGATTGTCAGCATAAACATGTGGGTGACAGATATGTAAATTGCCTTCATCTACTCAGTAATTCAAAAATAAGAAGCTTAAACATTTCTGCACATTTTGCCAAATTCATGTGAACACTGAACATGAGAACATTTGTTCAGAATTGTTTTTGCAGGGTTGGAATAAACAGCCATAAAACACATTTTCTATGCAGACAGTTGCCAAGGTGAATGAAAACCATTAGAGTTCGTATGTACTCATAAGGCTACCCGTGGCATGGCTACAGCTATGCAGTTTGCACTAACAGCATAAATACTCCCAAATTTAGGTACTTTCAAAATTCCTCCTTTGAAGCAGCATCTCATCTTGGATGCTACACATGGTTTGCTTTCTTCTATTTACCCACCTTACAAAGGCCATCATCTCCAGCACTAAAGAGGATCTGTGAGGTCTTGTCAGCAAATGCAACAGCATTAACATCTCCGTCATGGGCACGTATCTGTGGGAAAAAGACTTTTTGGGTATAAACAAGAATTTGCAGTGCTTCGTGGAGATATGGTTGTTTTTTTTGTTTTTTTCCCTCTGGAGACAGCAGAAAGAAGAACAGTGAAAGAAATGGAGCTATGTTGAGCCTATTCTAAAGATGTGACCAACTTGAATTATGTTTAACATGTAAAATGAGCAACTTTCAATGTGCTTGAATAATATCTTTATCACATGGCTAAATTTATTGTCAGTTTTAGTCCGACTACTTCGCAGAGAAGCACATGTGCAGAAGCTCTGGCCCTGCAGATTTCCCTTCACTGCCAAGAAAAGTTGTCCGCAAGTATAGCAGTTAAGTGCACTTAGTACACTGGATGCAACTTCGGTGATGCGCTGCTAAATAAGATGGAATAATAAAAAGTTCTTTGAAATTGACGGTAATAATGATGGATGGATCAGTAGGGACTGCATACACACATTTTAGGCAATGTTTCCTAAATAGTAATAACCAGTATTTAAACTTAAGTGTAAATGAAGTATATATCATTCTTTGCCAGGAGCTTTGACACAAGTGACACAAGTGACAGGGGCTGCTCAATAAAAACACTGTTTTTATTACATGACACAACTGGTGGCATGCCCCTGGCAGCCATAGCATAAACAGCTGTGGATTGAAAATAGCAGACTGGTTTCTTATGTGTAATATAGTATGTGTCAATACCTAGAAATATTCCTAATGACGAAAAATAAGGTTCGATGAAAGTACTGCCTCGGCATTCAATTTTTATTTTTCAGCTGCTTCTAAACAAAGCTACACGCTTTAACTCAATAAAGTGAGTTTTCTGAACACACTTGCGGCTGAATGCCTTCCATCACAACGTGCTCTTGTGTAACTGATTGTGATTGGAACTATACTTGCAGACAACTTGTCTTGGCAATGAACGGAAGGCTACGGAGCCAAAGTGGGCGTGTGCCACCGCCGGAAAATATAATCGCACAATTGCGCTCATGTTTTCTGTGTGAAAAATCGTAAAAAAAAACAATTTTTTCTGCAGGATGCTGTTTACAAGAAGACACAGCACACACCAAGAAGATATTCATATTTAATTTACGTTATACACAGCGATTTCAAGTCTTAGAAAATGTGAAAGCGATCGACGTTTTACGTGCACCTCGCAGTTCAATTGGTGCCGTCGTCGTTAGATGAGCGCTCATCTCCCTCTAGCTATTTCAATGACTCGCCAAAAAAACTTGGGACTAATTTCACTCACTAATGGCTGTTAAGCAGGCATAGCAGATTGCATTCTGTGTTATTATTCGAACATGGCCATCATTCGAAGTGCAAGCTAAATCCGACTACTTTGCGGAGAAGCACATGTGCAGAAGCTCTGGCCCTGCAGATTTCCCTTCATTGCCATTTGATTTGTAGTATTTAACGTACCAAAACCACCCTTGATTATGAGAGACGCCGTAGTGGAGAGCTCCGGAAATTTCGACCACCTGGGGTTCTTTAACGTGTACCCAAATCTGAGCACACGGGCCTACAACATTTCCGCCTCCATCGGAAATGCTGCCGCCGCAGCCGGGACTCGATCCCGCGACCTGCGGGTCAGCAGCCAAGTACCTTAGCCACTAGACCACCGCGGCGGGGCTCCCTTCATTGCCAAGAAAAGTTTTTCGCAAGTATAGCAGTGAAGTGCACTCACTCAAGGAGCTCACAAATTAACCACTGTGACAGGGGTACAGCGTAGCCCGGTTATAACAGAGTTTGTGGAAATCAAACATTATCGAACATTACTTTGCTATAACCACTTTTTCAATATATCCGGACTCTAAAAAAAAAGTTCAGACATCAAGCAAACCAAGAAGAGAATTTTATTTATACCCCCTGGAAAAAGTGGTTGAGGGTTCCCTGCACGCATTTCGCGAGCACACGTTTCAAAACCCTGGCCAGAACACCGTTCATCAGAGCGCAACCGTCCAGTTCCGAGCCCAAATACATACACAGTGCATCGACAGCTGCGCGAACTACTCTAGAGGTTACTGGCTGAGGTGCAGCAATGTCGTCGCCTTCGGGGTCCCATGAACTGCTATCAGCAATTGTTTCCTTTTCAGAGACAACAGTGGCAAGTTCGTCGGTGGTGAGCTCCTCAGTTGCGAGCGACAACGTCTTGATCTGAGAGAGCGAAGTCCCTATAATCCAGCCCGCTTGGGACAAGGCTTGCATTGCTAGCGGCCTCCCAAAGCTGCCCTAAGCTTGTCACAGTTGCGGCACCAGCTGCTGCAGTTTCCTCTTAGGCAGCGCTGCTTCGCTCACAAGAAACCGGCTTTTCGGAAGCAATGAAGGATCGTTTGAGACTTCACGTCCCACCAGGCTCCACTTGTGAAAAATATTGCATCACTAGTGGCACCTTCAAATCAGCCGATTCATCAGCTGCTTGGATTTTGATGAGAAGACTATTGATGACATGGCGGCGATAGTGGACGTTGAAGTTTGCGATCACTCCCTGCATCGGCTGCATCTTGACAGTTGTGTTGGAAGGCACGAAAATTACCCCGAGAGCGCTTATATGTGCATTGACATGGGTTGCACTGCAGTTGCCAAGCAGAAGCAGCACTTTTCGCTTCTTTGAGCTCATTTCTTTGTCAAAGTCAGTGAGCCACTAAGAGAAGATGTGCCCCGTCATCCATGCCTTGGTGTTAAGTGTATACGATTTTGGCATTGACAATCCCTTGGCAAAGCCCCGCGGTTTCTTATGCTTGCCGATGACTAATAGGGGCCCCTTGTCTGTGCCATCCATGTTTACGCACACCAGCCTTGTGATGCGATTCTTGCAGTTTTTTCCTCCCACGTATTTGTCAGTCTTCGCCGCGAGTTTTTGCTGGTAGTAACTGAAAAAACAGCCTCATTTCATCAGCATTGTAGACATCCCTCTCAGTGTATGTGTCAAGGATGCGGCACGTTTCACATTGAAGGAGAGCACCTTTCGTTTGGCTGTGGAAGAAGTTTACGTTCCGTGCCAATCATGCAAACAAGCCTGACAGGCTTAGGCAGGTGTCCCTAGTGGCACCATGCCGTGGAAAAAAAAAAGCAATTCACGAGTGCACCTCCTTCCCTTTTTCACCACAATGTGGCACTACAAGTGAAATTGGGCTGGCGTGGCCCGATGGGTGGCGCTAAGGCCCAAAGCGTGGGGTGGCATTCTTGTGAAGCAAGCCAGGGGATATAGTATGCAGTGTGACGAGATAAGATACCAGCAACCCTTTACCCGGCGGTCGGCCAGTCTGGCACTGAAAAAAATTAATAGGAAGAGTTCGCTTGTTTTGGCAATGGCGACCAGGTGACCGTATGATGCGGTCACCTGGTCAACAGGAAATCAATATTGCTGTTTTATAACCGCTATTTTGTTATATGTAGGTTCGCTATAAATGGGCTATCCTGTATAACATATTGTGGTCTGCTATGATTGCGAGAGCATGACTGAAATCAAATGACTAAGGTGAATGCAACAACACTAGGAGAAATGAGAAGAAGGCAAGAAAGGCAACTGCCAAGTTGAGACAACCCCTAAATCTTGACAGCTAAGGGGCAACACAGGTGGGCGATAAAGTAAAGCATTTGGAACACAGAAGAGTACAGCCTGGTGAACAGAAGCTCACCAAATAGCTAGGAAAGCTTTGTGTTCCTTTAAAACATATGACATTTAGAGTGAATGTTTGGGATGTTTCAGTTTCACATGCAGATCAGCAAACACTTACTGAAATTCAAAACTCCCAATCAATAGATGCTGTCACTCTGCTGAATTTAATAGGGGTGTACTAATGAATAAATTACTCCTATTTCCAATTTTTTTTAAACAACAATCACTTGAAACGGCACAGGGTCCTACAGTTTGTTTACTTCATTTACTTGCCAATGAAGCATTCTTTGCCACTAATAGATATATTTCATCTCCCTCTACAATTTATTCGCAATAATGTGTATGTGAATATGATTATACATTACATGAATCAGAGATTAAACCACACCTTCAGAGAAAAAACAAATGTTGACAAGTAAATTACACTACTGTAGTTGATTTTAAATGGTTACTTCGGAGGAAAGTGTCAGCCAGTGCTACAAAACATAACAGAATGATGTGAAATGGGATATACTGGTGAACTACAGTGCAAAAAACACACAAAAGAACGGAGCACAAATGACGATTATGTTATCGCTTCTCGTCATCATTTGTGTTCCATCCGTTGAGTTTTCTGTGCTGTAGTGCTCCACAGTTATGTACCAACAAGCCCAACTCGCCACTTAAATGGCATATACCTTTCTCTTGTACATATAAGATACTTTTTACTATCTAATAACACTGCACAGTGCACAATTCCAAAAGACATTAGAGCATGATCCCTCATTAAAAGAAAAGCCAAAGAAGATGCTGTAGATACTATTTAGATATTCTACCAGCTTCAACAAGATACATTGAGTGAAAAGTAAATACACTGATATCTCGATACAATGAATCTCAAGGAACCACTACAAGGGATGATGTTATGCTCTAATAAACGTGAAAAAAACAAACAAAATGTACGGAACCAGGGCACATTTATTTTAGAAAGAGCCCAGTCTATCCTAATGAGGGGCAGATGAACTCTTAAGCGCGTACATCTTTCTTACACACTGCAAAGCATCAACGTTGTATACTAATTCTTCACATTGGTTTGCGCGCACTGTTTCAATGTCACCTTCACTCTCATCACCATTTCCTGAAACTCGTATGCGTCCTCAAGAACATTACGGAACACAACGGCATTGTTCGTGCATGTCGCCTAAAGCTAGCAGACGGCAAAATTGTAACCCGGCCTATTCAACATTTGTGTTTCCTAGAAATGCGCTCGCAGCAATTCGTGGGCCGGGAGTGTTGAAAACAGTGGACATAGGGTGCAGGGACATAGGGTGCATAGGGTGCACACAGCTAGGCATCGTTTTTACAGCTGCGAGTAACTTTTCAAAATCGCAATTTGTTATTTTGAAGTGTTGTAAAGATATAAGGATGAGAAAATTTGATACGTTATTCTGAAACATTCAGTATTCTAAAATTCGTAGTATTGACATATTTTTACATTAGAGCAATGGACATTTTAGATAGGGGGACGGACATTTGAAAGGATATAGACATTTGGAAGTCATTAATTTTTAAAAAATTGTTAATCTGAGGTTCGCCATAACAAGATTTGACTGTATAATGAAGCACTGTAGGAGGACACGATAAAGCATTTTATCCGCCAAACTATGAAGCGATTTGCACTACTTTATACCGACAGCATTAAAGACTTGAAACAGGAGTTGCTCTTTCTATTAACCTGTTCCATTAACATTAGTCCTCATGTTGTTATTACAACACCACAATTACCATGCCATCATTACCACTGTGAAATTGCTGTTAAAGTGTTGCTGTTACAGGCCATCATAATGATGTTGCTGTACTAGCACCACTGTCCACATGTTGTTGTGCAAGAATTGTCATTTTTAATGACAGCTTGGGGAAATGACAGGAAGGAAGTAACTGTTGCGGTAGTAAAGACCCGTAAGAACTTAGTATTATACTGTCAAAGTTCACATATGATAAGGAGCAATTACCTAATTTAGTTCTACATGAAATTCAATTTTTCATTCATTCATTTTCATTTCATTTTTCAATTCATTTTCATTTCATTCATTCATTTCATTCATTTTCCCTTCATTTCAATTCATTCATATTCTACAGTAATTCATTTTTAATATTAACTAAAGTATATTTTACGAACTATGTGATGCAGGAAACATTTGCTGTGCCAATAGAAGTTTAAAAGTGCATTGGAATTTCTTAAATTCCTTCAAAACCTCCTTCGAAAGCATTTACCCCCTCATCTTAATACTACTTGTAATAGTGACTATAATTTTGACAAATTGCTTAAAAAATGTTTTAATTTATTCTTATCAAGTGGCTATGTTAATTTTATTGGTATCCTGCAGTGCAGTCAGATTTTAAAATTTTGTTTACAGTTAGCTGGCACACCATGTATACAATACAATTCAGGTATATGGTCAATGTGACTGTGGCCCGAACAATATCGGTACGTGTATTAACAAATCAAACCACTCACTAGATGGGCCTTGCAAATTTTTTTAACAGAGCTAAGCAATTACTAGCTCTAAGATACAGTCATAAACAACCAAGCCTAATATTTTCTGTACGCGCTCATGGTTTGATTCAAAAGGCTACATGTAGAGTCCCTCTACAAGGCAATGAGAATGTGTTGTAAAATCAGCACGCTTCATACCCTCAGAGAACGGTGGTGAACCTCTCTGTCATATACATAGAGGCACGAGTCATTTGCTCTGAAAAAAAAAAACAAAAAACAAATCAGCAATAGACAATAGAGGAATGCAAAACCACACATTCAGCACATAATGAAGAGTGTTTGCTATGGCCTAGATTACACTTTGTTTATATTTTTTTTTGTATGCAGATGTTCAACTATATTTGAGTGTGCCCTATCTACACATGCAAAATGCAAATATTTTGGGGAAAGAGGTGGTTATTTCCCCAAATCAATTCCCTGGCTACACCACTGACCTTCCCGAAGTGTGTTTTTCCATCCCTTACAGTCAACTAACTAGAAAAGTGGGAGAGAAGGGCAACTCACCAAATTTCGCATTCAACCACACATCAATAAAAAATATTTTGTGGTGCGGACAGTTGTACCATGATGTTCTCAGTTATACACAATCCGTACTGCATGTGCAAGATATTCGAGGGTATGGCTTTGAATAGCCATATACCTTAACCACTCTCAATGGATCTATTCCAGGTGCTGTAAAGCCATTCAGATTGCCAAATATCTAGAATAGATTGCAGCATACCTGCCAACTCTCCCGATTTTCCCGTAAAATGTACGAATCTTGCCTGAAATTTACGAAAAATACTTCATTTCTGAAAAAAAAAATAATGAAGTTAGTAAAAAAGCATGGCCTCCGCAATTGTCTACAGCGCGTTGCCGTAGCTGGTCATGGAGGCCACAAAAACGGCGTTGTGCTATATTCCACCACCAGGAGGACAACAGGATAACACCATATGTATTGGTGTTATCATCACATACTTTCGAAGTCTTCCGCATTGTCCGGGAGACTCCCGGATTGCAACCGTTTCTTCCATGTGTAGGGTTGCCATGAAAATCTCCCAAAAATCGAAATGTGTGTGCGAGCTCTGGCCGCATCGACGAAAATGCAGGTCAGTCCCTTCCAGGTTTTTTGTGAGCCCATTGCATTATAAACGGATTTGAGAGGCATTCATCTAAATTTACAGTAGAGTCTCACTGATGCGAAACCGCGACAGATACGAATTCGTGAAATTCCCCAGCCAAATTTCATGTGTCCATTCGGCCAAAAATCGAATGTTTCGAACACTTTTCTTAATCGCGGCATGTGATATGAACTTTAGTACCTAAACCGTCGAACGAAGGCCGATCAAGAGCAGCGTGCCCGAAGCTTGAAAAGTACGCATGCGACCAGCACACGCACTGTCTTGTACAGTGATTGTGATTGTCATTGCCACAACCGTGTGGTCGAAACCGCAGTCATTCGACACAATCATGTATGGCGACGATGTTACTGACAGAATTCCTAAAGTGTGCACGCAGCCAACGTTCGACCAGTCAAAGCAACTCTGCTTCCCGCAAAATCTGTGGAGAAAATGGCAGCAGTTGCGACCATAGATAGCATAAAACAACTTAGTTTTGAAGGCACATGGATTGAAAACAAAACTACCATTTGACACCAACCGCCGCGCACAAAACTGCTGTCACGGCGATGCGATAGCATTCTACGAGCTCCGAGGGCACGTGGCTGACCCAACGGTAGGATGAAAGGTGGTAAAGATGTAAAAAAGGCTAGAAGCTTTTTGCCATTCCTGTCCAAAGAATCTAGCAGCAAGTAAAGCCAAAGCTTTGACCCGCGCTTTCGCGGCAGCCAGCTGCGCCGTCCCGTCTGTTGACGTGTGTCCCAGGAAGAAATATGCGGGTTGTTTTGACGAAAATATACCGTATTTACTCGAATGTAACGAGAGTTTTTTTCAAAATTTCTCTGAAGTGATTTGGGGGTCCACGTTATAATCGAAGCACCTCAAATCGAGTCTTGGCGGTACCACCCCACTAGTACCTTAAAATGGCTCAGACAAACCTAGCGATCTTTCAACCTTGTGCTGGCAACATATGCACGCTGGCAAAATCGAATCCAATCCAATCCTATTGTTTGGGACATGCACATGGCTACTTGTTTTGCAGGCAGTTCATTTCCTTTGTGCTTCCGCGACATCGACTCGAACAAATGGCAGTGCAACAAGTTCAGTACGAAGCCCGCATTAAGAGAAGTGCAATACTGATGGCTGAGGAAATCGGGAACTCAGCCGCGGCTCGACGACTATATGTGGCGGAATCTACTATCCGTGGGTGGAGGCTCTAGCGTGAAGCGCTCTTCAAGAGCGAGCCAGGTCGAAAAGGCTTCCATATATCTCGTTGTGGCCGTCACACAGAACTCGAAAAAAAAAGTGACGGAGTGTGTGATTGAGCAGCGAAATCGCCTATTGGGGGGGGGGGGGGGGTTAATGTTGAGCTGATTCAGTGGAAAGCCTGAGACGTAGCTCGAGAGATGGGAACCTTGCGGGATAACTTTAAGGCTTCACGTGGATGGGCACAAAAGTTCATGCAAGAAATGCATTTTCCCTCTGGCGAACAACGTCGATAAAACAGAAGCTACCAGCAGATTGTAAAGCGAAGCTAGTGGAGTTTCAGTGCTATGTGCTCGATCTGCGCCGCCTGTCGCAAATGTCGTTGGGGCACATTGGCAACCCGGATCAGACTCCCGTTTTCTTGGCGATGCCTATGTCAAGGACTGTCAGCGAAACAGGTGCCCCCCAATTTTGCATAAGGACAACAGGCAATGAGAAGACTCAGCTAACTGTAATGCTAGCCTGCTTGGCGAATGGGCGCAAGTTGCCGCCATACATCATTTTCCGGTGCAAAACCATCCCGAAAGAGCTGCTCCCCAGGGATGTGATTGTCCACTGCCAAGAAAAAGGTTGGATGGACACTCCGGTTATGCTTGACTGGATTAAGACTGTATGGTGCTGACGGCCAGGCGCGCTCCACCCTAGTTCTCGACTCATTTCATGGTCACCTGACGCCCGAAGTGAAGAAGCTAATGCGGGAAACTCAGACGCAGCTCGCCGTTATTCCCGGAGGTATGAAATCTGTGCTGCAGCCATAGACGTCTGCCTGAACAAACCATTTGAGGATAGAATGCGGCAGCTCTACAGTAAATGGATGCGAGATCGGGCTTTGACACCTACGTGTAGAATAAAGCAACCTAGCACCGCGAAGATTGCCGAGTGGGTGTGCACAACTTGATACGGCCTGACGCACAACATGATAGTTCGCATGTTTAAAAAGTGCTACATATCGAACTATATGGATAACACGGAGGAGGACCTCGTCTAGGAGGAAGAAAGTGACAAAGGGGGCTCAACCAAAGAGGGCAACGAAAGCGACGAATGAAGAAAAATCACTTCATATTTAGAAACTGGGATGTCTTTGCCACTACCATGTGCAGAAAATAAAGGTACTTCCCCCCTCCCCTTTACTCGCATTACATTCGTGTTTTTTTTTTTTTTTGCACCAAAAAGTCACCTCTTTGGTTACAATGGTGGTCGCGTTACATTAGAGTACGGCATTTTGCTAGTTGTTTTAATTACGCGAAATTTTGGCCGGGAGCATTCGCGCTGCCCCTTTTAGACTCTCACATTAGTGGAAAACCATACCCTTGTTTGTAAGGCCACTCAAAGCCATTACAAAACCACAGTGCCAATGTTTGCCCTTGCAAACCCCTCAGTGTTTTTCGCGATGTTTTCGCTTTTTGTTTTCTTTTGGTGCCAAAAATGGGGGGAAATAATGGGGGAATTATCGCCGCAAAATGTGATTATGCTTGTCGCTAAAGGCAAATCTATCACAGCTATGAATTTAAAATAAAGTCAAAAAGTTGGTAATTCCCTCCCCGCTCGGGGGTTTTACGAATTTCTCTGTAGCCAGGTTGGCAGGTATGTTGCAGCCATGATGAGTGACGGGGCTTGTGCAGATGCATAATGCTTTCAGATGAAAAGATCTGCCCCAAAACGCCACTTCTTTCAGAATGAAAGTGAACTTTCGAGATTTACTTATTAACAGAATGTGCTAAAAAAAAAGCTGCTCACCCTCCAAGAATGTCTTTTCCATCAGAAGAAAACTGCATGGAGAAGATGCAAAACCTTCTGTCCTCAGGGCATAGTGGCAGTGCCTCATGGACCTGATGGTCTCCAAAAACGTTGCACAGGTGGACTATCAAATATGAAACAGCAGGTGGATTGTAAGCACCACAGCAATGTCTCACCTGTTGGCTATTAAGCAACATGTCAGTACCATCAAGGTCAAGAAACCTTTAAAAAATATTGCACACACAGATACACATGAGGTATAGAGGAAAAAAAATGAATAAAACATCACTCAGGTAAGGCTTCAATGCGATTTCATGTAAATAATGCTCACAAACTTAAGCTTGCACGAATATTGGAATACTTCATATGTTCAAACAAATATCACAGTATTCAAGTTCGCTTCAATGCGAATTTAAATGAAAATTTTCAAGTATTCGTAATGAATGAATAGGTGTATACTAATCTGCGTGTAATCCTTGTAAAGGTTGTTTCACTGCAGTGGAGACGTGCTAAGCCACAATAGCAACTAGTTAAACATATATTATTTCGCATACAACTTTCTGTTAAGGTTGCTTCACTGCAGTAAACAGTGCTAAGCCCTGAAAGCACCTGGTTATTAGAAATCCCCACTGCCGCCACACTCCACTTCAAGGTTACATGGGCATATCACCCTCACATTGTTTCATCCTTATTGACATTTAAAAGCTTATTATACTGGCTTTTATGCTCCAAGTATAGTAAATATTAAAAGCTAACATACTTTACACGTTATAACTTGAATTCTACCAAAAGTCAAATCCTGGTACTATTTAAAGTTGTTTCCATCTCCTTTCAATCGAAAGAAATGGCATTTGCACAAGCCTTGCTTCAATTTAAAAAATATATGTATTGTATAGAATAATTAGCTTATGACAAATATGTCCATTTTTTCTTATACAGTCAAACCTCCTTAGTGTGTACCCGCTTTAAGCATACTAACGGATAAAATATAGTTGCGACGAATCCCCGACCAAGTTTCATAGACTAATGCATTCGCGGACCGCTTCAGTCGTAGTGTTGGGCCTATGCCTTCTGGTTACTGCGTACTAACTGTGTACCGCGATAACATTTCGAGTGACAAAATTTTACTGCTCTGCTGAACTTGCAGATGCCACAATGTGCCGTAAACGGTTATCTGTCATGTTGGTAAGTCTGGAGATCAGCCAATAAGTTATTACGAGTTTCGTGCGATTGCGGCGATGACGCTGCGAGTAACTATCGGGTGGAAAAACGAAGGTGTGGTGGCGACCACCGACAAACACGCCAATATGACTTATCGCCAGCGAAATGTCTTATCACAACAAGCATCTACGGTTATCTCCTCTGGCAAGTGTGTGGCGTAGCATCACTTTAGGCCTACTGCACGCTTTTCGTGGGCAACTACCTGAACGCGCTGGGACGCTACCGCTTCGTTTTGCGGGACCATGTTTAAGCGCGCACCGCTTCACAGAAATCCAAGCAGCTCGCTGTCACAAAGTTTAGCGTTGTGGATCACGGGCACCGAGAAACCTTCCTGTATTATGCCAACACGCGCACCGTACAGCGGGCATAGCGCTGTTGTTACCATGCTGCACACTTTTGTTTAGTGACAGCTGAAATTCGCCTCCGTCCGGTGCCAGGACTGCTAGAGCATCGCGGAGAACACATTGCTTGCAGAAAGTTCTTCGGCGCCGCGTTAACACAGCAGGCTACTCGCCAAATCTGTGCAGCAAGCGGATCAGCAGTCACGGTGTGCCCAGAGTGAGCGAAGCGCTGCATGCAACTAGCCATGCAGTAAACGATTTGGCTCTCTGCGACTGTACCCCGTTTTAAAAAAGAAAACTGCGTCAGTTTTTGCTTAGAAGCAGACCACAGAACAACTGTATCATGGACAGCCGATTGTGTCCATTCTTGTTGTTTCCTTCCTCCATGGTTCTGTCGCTGTACCACGCTGCATATCTCGGATCTCGCTGTGGTTTTGAAATGCTCCTCGGCGTCTCGATCGCGTGCTATCGGGCGGTTCTTCGAGAGTCAAAATTTTCTGTATCTTGACAAAAAGAAAGAAATGACTTTGTGGTAAAAGAAAGAAATGGCTTTGCGGTGGGCACTTTAGGCAATATTTCCCGAAGAACTGCGTTTCTACTTTTGTAAGCGGCGATGGCGCCTGTCAGGGGATGCAAATTTGTAGCTGGTGGTTAATGCGTAGTATGTTTAGTGCGTAGTTATGCCGCCGTCTCCGGCAGGTACGTATTAAGAGGGTTTCACTGTAACATGTGATATATAGTATTAGAATTCGATTCGAATTCATTTGACAAAAATCATTATTTGCTTTGAACCTAAAATCCACTATTTGCACAAGCCTACACAGAATCATTCATTTCATGAAAATTAAATGTTGAATTAATAACAACATATTGAGTATTTGAGTACAAAAATATCAGGTTCAACAAAACACTAGTCTTGCAGAGACCATATAAACAGTGTACACAGAAAGATTTGTCACTAATTTGGTTCAAAACAGCCTATAGCCTTCACACAAAACAAAGCAGAAACATACTAGGTAATTTCCTGAACACATATTCAGATTTCTGGAAGCAGTAAGTTTTCAAGATTTTTCACATTCTGTCACTGGCTCCAACTGGAACGCAACCTAATGCCCCTTGAGCAATCTACCAGGCGTGACGACATATCATAAATAATCTAAGACATTGTAGTGACCTGGCGTGACGACCTCAAGGTGGCGTCAAAAATTTGCTTCTTGTTTTTCTTTTGGCCTGTTTTTTTGACATTTTAGAAGGGGAATTCAGTAATTAAGTAATTAGCCCACGTGGCCAAAATAAAAAAAGAGAGATCCATAACATCGCACTGATATTTAGGTGTTTGAAACTGAGCCTAGACACTTTTAGAATATTGAGTCAGGAATTCTGAAATTAACCACCATAGAGTTCTTGAAGAATAGTTCAGTGGTCTAACTTGATTAGGTGTTTCTTTACGCACAGCATGCCCCAAAGGAAGATGTTAGTATTGCAGTGTTGATAATGTATTCTGTAGCACAGTTTGACTGTCCTTCCCCACCTCTCTCTCTCTCGATCACACACACAAATACACAGTTAAAAAAAGTGTTCAAAAATGCTGAAAGATCACGGAAATAGTATTATTAGTTCACTGCCTTCACAATTGTACCTTTTTTGTAGTGACAGACATCTTAAGATGACAAGCTACATTGATAACGGCAATATCTATAATGATTAAATTAATTTTTCAATCAGAAAAAAAAGGCCATTTAGTCAAGTAAGGCAATTGAAGTCCCCTTCCGCTGTGAAATTAATAAAAAGTATGGCTGTGTGAATATCAAAATTTTGGTTGCAAAGCGAATTTGAGTGTTGAAGTGAGAGTGCAAACTGAATTGAAATTTTTTCAAGTATTTCTAAAATATTTTTGGAATACTTCGAAGCTAAATTGCACAAAAAAAATTGGAGAGGATTCCTAAGCATATTCTCATAAGATAGCAACACGAAAGTGCTGCTTCTGGCTATGCAACTGGTGGGGTGATGTTTCATACATGTCTTATTAAGAGTAAGGAAATGCAGAGGGCACATTTTATTTCTACACATAATTCGGTGCAACCGAAGTGTTGCCAACAAAACTTTACATGTGAAAGATTCTACTTCTTCAGCCTCTCCTCCTCTTTCAACTTCTGTGAAAGCCGAACTGGTAGACAGACAAGGATCTACTCTTTTAGAGCTTAAAGTTTCAAATCTGCCTCACAGACGTCAATATATGAAAACATCTGAAATTTGGATGCTAAAAACCTTCAGCATCTAATTTTTCGGACTTTCTGCACAAACTTCAGGTTGAAAATAGCCTTAGTTGGGCCCCCACCTCGGTGGCATCTATCATCACCATGTCTTTTAAATCCCTACATTTGCTACCATGGCCGAGCTTTAAAGGCAGTTCTGCCGCAATATGATTGTGATGGGGTGAAGCATATTGAAAATTGAAGAGGCCACTGCCAATAGAAGGATGACTGCATATTTGTTTTTGGGAAGTTCAAATAGTAGAATTCTGGTGCGAACCAAATTGAATAGCAAGCACTATTATGAAATTATTCTAAATTCTCAATATTTGCACACCCCTAACAAAACCTATAATTTCTGCCGTATAAGGTAATCCAACTCATTTCTCTGATGAATTCGAAACCGCAACGCTGAAAACCACCCATACCACCAGAAAGAGAGAGCGTAGTTATATCAACCATCAATCCACTTCCCTTCATGGCTGTATGGGCTGTGCCTGCCACTTGAGTATGCATGGCACACATAGGTTAACGAATGCAGAACCAATACCACGCAATCATTGACAAAAACAGTGAAGCCATTTTGGTTGTCTGTTATATGATACGGCAGTTGCACTCTTTGATGTTGGTTTTCTGAGTGAATTTGGAAAAACTTCATCCCTTTGTGAAAATTGCCACAGGCTGCTTTCTGGAAGTTTTAGAGGCATAGTGCTCTCCACAGAAAGGGCTACGCTTCTTCAATTGAGCCTGGCCGCGTGCACCTAATTAAAAAGTTAATTTTTGTAATTTTTATAACTAATGGTGCAAGTAATATCTCTTGTCATATTAAGATGTCTCCCACCACAGAGAAAGTAATGACGAGGACTGCAAGCAAATATCTGATTTCCATAACGGTATGAAAATTTTGAGTGTGTGTGTTTATGCATATTACATACACAGTGGGATTAAAAGTCGTTGCACACTTACGATATTCTGACCAGCTTGAATACACGAAGCTGTAACCATCAGGACTGAAAGAAGATTGAAAAATGTGCAATGTTTAAACTGACTGTGCAATATAAAGATCTAGCATAAAAACAACACTTGTATAAATGTGATTTATGTTATCTTCAAGTGGATTTACTTTTATTTAAATAACCACATGGCAATCTCTTCAAACAAGCAGAATTGGGAGAGAGTCGATTTTTTCGACATAATACTTTGAATCTAGTTACAGAACTTTGGTTTTCAGTGTTTTTTTTTTTTTTCCAATACAGTCGAGCTCGCTTATAACGAACCTGAGCGCGATGCAGCATCTGTTTGCTGTATCCTTAGGTTTGTAGTAAATGAAACACAGCTTTTAAAGAAAGTTGCGAGTGAAAACACAAACTTTTTTTGCCCCCAAATGTTCGTGATGCACGTGTTTCGAATAGCAGAAGCGATAAGGGTGGTCTCGAGTTCATTTAAAACGACAGGGTGCTCGTTTGCCGAGGCCCGTGGCATAAGCTGCATGACGCACTGGCTTCAAAGTTTCGTCGTTCTCGCAATCCGATTCCTCCAAAACGCTCTCGCCATGTACTTCATTCACAATGCCTTAATCCGTGCACGGTTCCGCAGTGTGGGCATCATCATCGGCGGTAATTAAACCATCGCAACAGATGTCCCACCCGCTCTCCCAGACTGGAGTCGGCGACGCGCTGCAATAAATCGCCGACGCAATGGTCCTGTCCGGAAGCTTCAGGCTCGGCATCAGGCCCGACATTGACGAAGTCGGCCTCGCGAAAACAGTGTCGCGCGCATGTAGCCGTCACCGTCACCCACGAAATATTCACCATCTCCACAGCTGAATACCGGGACGCCTGAAGCGGCAAGTTGGCTGCCAGGTGGTCAAAGGCTATGAGCAAGCGCTCCGCAACGCGGCACCTAACACCCGGATTACGCTCCAGCTAAGCAGTGACACTTCCGACGTTTTGTTGAGCGGCAGAAAAAAAAAAGCGTGCTAGTCCTCCCGTCTGCCATCCTGATCACACACGCACACCAAGAGCGAGCAAGACGCGCACACACGACACACATGCCAGAACGCGTGGAACAGCTCTGGGCCCGTTTCCAGTCAGAAAACGAAACTAATTCGAGCCAGCGTGGCGGGCATCACGGAGTGGTGGAGACGGGCGAAGGGGTTGTGATCAAGAGAAGAGAGCAGACTTGCGAGAAAAGGGCAAGGAGTTGCGATAAAGAAAGGGGAGGATTCGGTGGGAGGGCGAGCTTGAAAACCATAACACACAGGAAGGAGGCAGGTTAGATAGCTTGCTTTTACTCGCACGTAGAAAAACTTGGAAAGAGTGCATGGCAGCCTGAATCAATGCGCGCGCGGCGGTGTTCAAAGGTTCGGCGGCCGTGGTCAAAAAATGGTTTTGTTGCGCCGGCGGGTTTGCGTGGCCTCACGAACTTCGATATTTCGCGATTCGTTCCGCATAAATTAACAGCGGGGGAACAAAGGACAGAGGGGCGCATAACAAAAAGCGGTCGGGGAGAGCGGGAACTAGAGGGGCACGGAGGCAGGGTCAGCGTTTAACAATAAGATGGTATGGGCACCTCGCCGATGCCTGATCGGTGGTCGAAATTTGTTTCCCGGGAAGTCGGCAGACCGCTGACTCCATTCGCTGTAACCGATCAGCGGCGTTCGGAGAGGTAAGTTGTAAGTGCAATTTTGTATCATTGAACCAATGTATATTTTCACGGTCACGCGGATATTGTTCGTTTTAGGTGAAAGTTCATTTTAAGTGGGGCCGTTATATGAGGGCTCCACTATACCATGAGATAGTACAATTTTGAAGTCATGACATAACAAGCAATATAAACACAAGAAAAATGCAGTACCTCCACATAAACAGATTAGCGTTCTCGAGCAACAAGTGTACAACTGTTCCCAAGCAAAATGCTCTCACAATCAAGAAAATGTTCAAAAGGCTATTAGGACATGCCACTACATCGTTGCAAATATGAAGCAAATTGTTGACTCACTAGCAGATCTCCTTGGCAATCTTTTGCCTGAAGTAGTCAGCAATTGATAACTACAGAATGCCTTCGAACAAAGACAGCTAGATGAGGATCCCAACTAAAGTATTTTGGTTTCACTTAATTTTTCACAACAAAATCCTAAGGGAGGCCATAGCCATGGCCAAAATTTTCAATTCCTAGATTGATTTTCATGAAACTTCCCAAGTTAATATTTATCTGTGTGCTGGTTTCAAAAATGCAATTATTTTTTAGTATGATGCATAGTTTTAAAGTACAAAATATTTTATGTGCTTAGTAACATGACAATTTGGATGAGTTGGTGATGCATTGTGAACCACAGTGCAACACTGAGACGAGTACAATAAGAAGAAAGGACACGTGTGTGTCCTATCATCTTTGTCTCAGTCTTGCACTGTGGTTAACCACTACTGATTCATGTGCATTTCAGTGAGCAAGTTTTTCCTGAGCTTGGAGAGTTACAAAGCACATGAGCCTATCACAATAATTTGGAATGAAAACTCTGTGTAGTACAACAAAAAAATGAATATTCTAGATCCAGTAGAACAGAAGTTCTGATATGTGAAACATTCGTGAATGAAATCTCAGCTTGACATTAAGTCACTCAGAAATGTTCAACATTATACCCTAACTTTAGTTCAAATTGGAAAACCATACATCTATCTTAGTTGTGCTGCACAATTCACTTTGTAACTCTGTTAAAGAGAAATCTCACTCCCCAAAAGGCACAAAATAACTGCATATTTGCAGTCAGCACACAGATATCATCATAAGCTCGGCAAGTTTCGTTGAACCAATCAGGATATTTTAACACTACCAACGCCAGACGTCACGATTGTGGTTCCTGCGGCTAGACATTTCCACGTACAAAAGGCCAGATCTGCAGACAGTGCAAGAAGCAGCTGTAACCTACCTAACAGCCATGTCGAGAATACTCCAACCGACATCTCGAGCAGACACAGATTTCAGCAGCTTGAAATCATCCTGGCTTGTGTCATAGATGCGTATCACACAGTCTGCACAACGTGAAAAGATCATGAAGCACAGAATAACCTCTGTAAACATTGGTAAAAGCAATAAATGGAAAGGAAGTATTAGTCATGGAATAATGGCACAACAGCTGAAGATAATAATAGATCGAGATGCACAAGACAATTCTCTATTAGGCATATTTTACTTTAACGCTTCCACCCAGGCCCTAGGAATATTTACACATATAAACTGGCATGTGTGCAACATGCGCGCGCACACACACACACACGTATAGTATAAATCACTTGTAATGCAAGGCGCTATAACCAAAACAGCCTCTAACGAAGGCTGCACATGCACGAAACACACTGAGCATGCAACACCTCGCATGTCTGAGAATTAAAGCATGCGATGCACGTGCTTAGAATCATTTCAATTTTCCAATGTTAAAATAATCTAACATCCGAAGAACTACGTTGCGAATGAAATGAATGCGAAAGGCGGGAAGGGGGGGGGGGGGGGGGAGAGGTTTAACAAAAAAAAGTACCATCGCGGAATATCACCTACTCGTCAGACCACCTCCATAATTTGCACTACACAAAAAACATGTCATTAATTTCCGAAGTTTCACGCGCTGAAAGACACTGATCGTTCGATCTCCGCAGGCACGTCCCCAATTTCAAGGCATCGCAATCAAATCGTGAACCACTATTACATTGTTACAAGTGCCACCCTCATTTTCATTAATTATATGTATCCCTTCCCTTCAACTACAGCCACCACAAAGAGTTTCGTTCATTACATATCAAACCACAACTTAGATTGCACGCAATCACTACCAAAATGCAACAGATGCTAATTAGGCCCTGCCTGCCGTTCAGATTATTGTTAAAGACGAAGAAAGTGCTTAACAGCGCAAATGACAGGAGGAGTTATATGTTAAGCACTTTCTTCATCTACCATGCAGCACCAACCAGCCCAATCAAGTACTTTGTTACAGAATATTGCGGATTATTCAAGACATGAAAATCGCCAGTCAAAAAGATCTCACTAAAGCACTGAACCAAGAACAGCGTATGTGATCTGAAATATGCTTTCGCAGCCGGGAGATAAAGGACAGAAAAATGATTTAATTGATATGTGGGGTTTAACGTCCCAATACCATCATATGATAATGAGAGACGCCGTAGTGGAGGGCTCTGAAAATTTTGACCACCTGGGGTTCTTTATCATCATCAGCATCATCAGCCTGACTACGTCCACTGCAGGACAAAGGCCTCTCCCATTTTCCGTCAGTTAACCCAGTCCTGTGCTAGCTGCTGCCAATTTATACCCGCAAACTACTTACATCTGCCCACCTAAACTTCTGTCTCCCCCTAACCCGCTTGCCTTCGCTGGGAATCCAGTTAGTTACCCTTATTGACCAGCGGTCATCCTGTCTACGCACTACATGCCCGGCCCATGCCCATTTTCTCTTCTTGATTTCAACTATGATATCCTTAACCCCCGTTTGTTCCTTAATCCACTCTGCTCTCTTCTTGTCTCTTAAGGTTACACCTACCATTTTTCTTTCCATTGCTCGCTGCGTCGTCCTCAATTTAAGCTGAACCCTCTTTGTAAGTCTCCAGGTTTCTGCTCTGTAGCTCAGTACCGGCAAGATACAGCTGTTATATACCTTCCTCTTGAGGGATAGTGGCAATCTACCTGTCATAATTTGAGAGTGCTTGCGAAATGTGCTCCACCCCATTCTTATTCTTCTAGTTACTTCAATCTCGTGGTTTGGCTCCGCGGTTATTACCTGCCCTAAGTAGACAGTCTTTTACAACTTGAAGTGCACTATTACCTATCTCGAAGCGCTGCTCTTTTCTGAGGTTGTTGTATATTACTTTCGTTTTCTGCAGATTAATTTTAAGACCCACCTTTCTGCTCTCCTTGTCTAACTCTGTAATCATGAGTTGCAATTCGTCCCATGAGTTACTCAGCAATGCAATGTCAACGGCAAAGCGCAGGTTACTAAGGTACTCTCCATGAACTCTTATCCCTAATTGTTCCCATTCTAGGCTTCTGAAAACCACCTGTAAGCAAGCGGTAAATGGCATTGGGGAGATTGTGTCCCCCTGCCTTACACCCTTCTCGATTGGTATTCTGTTGCTTTCTTTATGAAGCACTATGGTAGCAGTTGATCCCCTGTAGATTTCTTCCAGGATGTTTATATATACTTCATCGATGCCCTGATTCTGCAGTGTCTGCATGACGGCTGATATTTCTACTGAATCAGACGCCTTCTCGTAATCTACGAAGGCTATGTATAGTGGTATAGTGGTTATATTCTGAGCATTTCTCTATTACCCGATTGATAGTATGAAAGTGGTCGATTGTTGAGTAGCCTGTTCAAAATCCTGCTTGCTCCTTTGGTTGATTGAATTCTAATGTTTTCTTTACTCTGTTAGCAATTACCTTTGTAAATAGTTTGTATACTACAGAGAGCAAGCTGATCGGCCTGTAATTCTTCAAGTCCTTGTCATCTCCTTTCTTATGTATTAAGATGATGTTAGCGTTCTTCCAAGACTCTGGTACTCTACCCGTCAGGAGACATCTCGTAAACAGGGTGGCTAGTTTTTCTAACACAATCTGTCCTCCATCTTTCAGCATATCTGATGTTACCTGATCCTCACCAGGAGCTTTGCTTCTTTGCATGCTCTCCAAAGCTTTTCTGACTTCTTCTATCATTACTGGTGGGGTGTCATCTGGGTTACTGCTACTTCTTATAGTACTAAAGTCATGGTTATCCTGGCTACTGTACAGATCTCTGTAAAATTCCTCCGCGATTTTAAGTATCCTATCCATATTGGTAGTTATTTTGCCTTCTTTGTCCCTCAGTGGATACATCCGATTTTTGCCTATTCCAAGTTTCCTCTTCACTGCTTTGACGCTTCCTCCGTTTTTCAGAGCGTGCTCAATTCTCTCCATGTTACACCTTCTCGCATCGCATACCTTACGCCTATTAATCAACTTTGAAAGCTCTGCCAGTTCCATTTTGTCTGCTGTACTTGAGACTTTCATTATTTGACGCTTCTTAATGAGATTTTTCGTTTCCTGGGAAAGCTTGCCAGAGTCTTGTCTAACTACCCTGCCTCCAACTTTCACTGCACACTCCATAATGATACTTGTCAGATTATCATTCATTGTATCTACGCTAAGGTTGGTTTCCTCACTAAGAGCCGAGTACCTGTTATGAAGCGAGACTCTGAATTCCTGTACTTTCCCTCTCAGTGCTATGTCATTGATTGGCTTCTTGCGTATCAGTTTCTGTCGTTCCTTCTTCAAGTCTAGGCGAATTCGAGACCGTACCATTCTATGGTCACTGCATCTTACCTTGCCAGCCACTTCCACATCCTGCACGATGCCTGGGTGTGCACTCATTATAAAGTCTATTTCATTCTTATTTTCGCCATTAGGGCTCCTCCATGTCCACTTACGGTTTCCTGGTTTTCGGTAGAAAGTATTCAAGATCCGTAAATTATTGCGTTCTGCGAATTCTACTAGTAGCTCTCCTCTGGCGTTTCTAGTACCGATGCCATAGTCTCCTACTGCCTGGTCTCCAGCCTGCTTCTTCCCTACCTTTCTATTAAAGTCTCCCATCAGTATAGTATAATGTGTTTTTACCTTATTCATTGCTGATTCCACGTCCTCATAGAAGCTTTCAACTGAAGCGTCATCATGGCTGGATGTAGGTGCGTAAGTCTGTACCACCTTCACCTAGTATCTTTTATTCAGTTTAATTACGATACCTACGACCCTTTCATTAATGCTATAGTATTCCTCTATGTTGCCAGCTATGTTTCTGTGAATTAGGAACCCCACTCCCAGTTCTCTTCTGTCAGCCAAGCCCCTATAGCAAAGGACGTGCCCATTCTGTAGCACCGTATAAGCCTAATCTGTCCTCCTAACCTCACTGAGCCCTATTATATCCCATTTAACACCTTCTAGCTCCTCGAATAGTAGAGCTAGACTTCCCGCACTAGATAAGGTTCTAGCGTTAAACGTTGCCAAGTTCAGGTTCCAATGGCGGCCTGTTCGGATCCAGAGATTCTTAGCACCCTCTGCTGCGTTGCAGATCTCACATGCATACGTCAAATAACTCACGAGGTTCTTTAACGTGCACCTAAATATGAGCACACGGGCCTACTGAATTTCTGCAGCCGGGATTCGATCCCGCAACCTGTGGGTCAGGAGCCGGCTACCTTAGCCACTAGACCGTCGGCGGCGGAGCCAAAGGACAACAAAAGCTTATGTAAGACTGCACTCTGGTAGCGAAAGCGAAAGCTCGTGCATAACGTCGTAAAACTTAAATTTAAGGACAAGGTAGCAAACACAATCTGTAGCAAGCTTCATAGGCGGAGACTACGGGGGGGGCTGGAGGGCTCGGGCCCTCTCCAGACGGATTCATGTGGGGCAGAGCACCCCCTGGCATCGGCCTGAAATATTTTTAAGAGGTTGTCTTCGGTTCCAGTCAATTTGCAACAGTGTATTGGCTGCCCTTATGGCAGCTACTTCAGAAGGCCCTATTTGTGTCGGCTTCTCTTTTGGTTCAGGCTTTTAAAATTTGGAAGATGGGCCAGTGAAAACTCAAACTTTTGATGGAAAATGGCCCTCAAACATATTTGAGGGTGCATAGTATATGTTGTGCTGATGTACGATTGAAGCGACTGCTCAGCAACAGGTTTTCACAAAACAAAAATGCTTCCGAGAATACAAAGCATCCTCAATACAGCTAGTTAGTGAGTGCTTTCGCACAAACTTTCTTTCCAATACAAAAAGTTTAATTTCTTTGTTGTCTACAAATTGGTACTATACTGTATTCGACATGCTTGACCCTGAAAGTGCCGAGAAAAGATAGTACATAATTTTTATTTCTGAACAAAGGGTTTACTACCAGTTCACTCACTGAAGAGCAACTCAAGTACTAATCTACAACTTTTGGCAGAAACTTCATAACTGTAGCTTTGCAAAAGTTGTGGTAGCTGCAAATTACATTTCCTATCTCCTGAACATTATTTTGATGATCTTAAATTCAATCCACTGGCACAGCTAAAGGTACCTGTGATAGCGTTAGACCACTCTGTCCTATCTGGTCCATGTTGTAATAAAGTAAGTAAAGCATGCTAATAAATGTTAGGCAGGCACCACTCATTGTGCGAATCAATTTTATGGGAAGGAGCTAGCAAGCTCCTTCCCATAAAATTGATTCGCACAATGAGTGGTGTCGAAATTTTCGGCATTCAGCGCAGCGAAATTTTCGAAATTTTCGCATTCAGCGCCAAGTGTTAACAAGGTGCATTGGCATATTAATGCTAATTAAAAAATAACTCTGCACTTTCCTATTTGAGATATTCATAATATTTCGCGTTACTGACACCTAAGAGGATAGACTTCTATTTTAAATTCTGTACCTTGAAAGTTGGAATATATATATATATATATATATATATATATATATATAATTTTTTCTCTTTCTCTCTCTCTCACACACACACACACACACACAAAGCTGAGCCCACATATAACGGCCCCACTCACTACGAACTTCCGCTTGAAACGAACGATACTCACGTGACCATGGAAATGTACATTCCAATGGCACAAAGACGCACTTACAACGAACCTCTCTGAGCGCCGCCGATAGGTTACAATGAACAGAGTCGGTATTACGGCGAATTCTCGGGACACCAATTTCGACCATTGATAAGCATTGGAGAGGTGCTCCTAGATTCTTATTGTTAAACACCTACCCTGCCTCCACAGCCCTCTAGTTGGCGCTATTTCTGAACGTTTTTTGTTACGAGCCCCACTGTCATTTGTCCCCGCACTACTCTGAGCACCCTGCGTCACCAGACGAGGTCTGTGTTTTCACACAGTTGCCACCAATCTTCGAGCCAGATTTTCTGAAAAAAAAAAAAAAAAAAAAAAGTCCGCCTATTATGCGAGCAAGTATGATGTGTGCGTGTGTATGTGTTTGTGTGTGTGTGCGTGTGTGTGTATAGAGAGAGAGAGAGAGAATGTGGAAAGAAATTGGCTCGTCACCTGTGGCAAGCTCGAGAACGACATTTTCCTTGACACGAAACTAAACGCAGTCGCTGAGGGTGGGATCGCATGTGCCATGTTGAGCTGCGCATGGCTGGAGCCACACTAGTAGGTGCTGTTGACAGTGCAAAGATTCATCCGTTGCCTAGGCGACCGCCCTTCTCTCTCACTCCGGGAGCATGCTGCGGTCTTTCGACGACATTTGCCGGGAAACACGCAAATATGCGACCAATTTTTTCCTTTTTTATTTTTCATCATTCCGCACTACGTTCGTTCACTCCACAGTGATGTAGCCAGCCCACCTACTTTTAGAAGAGCACTCGCTACCGTGTTTGAAGCAGACTTTCGGCTAGCATTATAACCAGTCTGTCATCTTGGAGGACTACACAATAAGCAATATGCATATACACGGGGTTCTATGGGACGGTAAACGAGAGTCGAAAAAGACCTCATTGGAACCGGTTCTGCAGAATAAGCTGTTAGGTTATAATGGTCTGCACTATATATACATGGGTGGCCCATGACCTCACTGGTGTGGAATCGCACAATGTAATTCCATCCCAACACACACTTCAGCATTAAACTAGCCATATATGCAATGTTAAGTAAAGAAAAAAAACACCTCAATTTTAGCATTTATACTATTTGGGCGTGCGTAGATAGCTAAAAGAGTGTGTGCGTGTTAATGTACACACATACCCAGTGCGTTCCAGCTAGCTCAGGGGAAGCTACTTAAAAAATGTGCTACGGTATACGAACATGTGGTTAACAGCTTCTTGTGAGTAGCAGCTCCATGCATGCTGGTTGTTTTTTGTTTTTTTTTTTTGTCAGCTGCCTTAACAGTTGTTTCACACACATAACTATGGAAATTATGACTTTTTATTTTGTATATCATATTCAAAAACATCCTGCTAAAAAATGTGGAAGTAGCTACATTACTTACACTAAACAGTAATAATTGCTATTTTTGCAATAGGTGTGCAGGCTTTCTTTGAATAACTAGTGAGTGCACTAATTCAGGTATGCAGGTGCACAGCAATTTATTTTCTTTGGGTTTTCATTAGAGATAAAAAAAAAGGTAAACATGATTTACGGAAAAACGACAATGTACATCTATGAACATGTTAAAAAAAGTTCTTAAAAAAGAAAATATAAATTCGAACACAAATATGGCAGAAATGCTTTTCTCTATTAGAATAATTACCAGTGAGGCTTACCCTGACAAGCTGTCATGAATATGTCCCCATTTCGGGCAAACGTTCCACAAAATGTTTTGCTTGGGTAGTACACTGTCGCTGCTTGGAGGTTTGGCAGCAATCTGATGGTAAATGATGAAATGAGCCAATCAGTAATGGCAACGAAAACACTAAGCCCCATTCATTTAAAAAAAGATCTGCAGGGCCTACACTGATATGATGTGTAATGCGAGCTGATCGCCAAGTGCGCTGGCAGTTAACTGGTTGAGTGAAATGCTGAGAAAGTGATCAATTCAGAATACTATACCCGACGTTCATCGCGCAGTCATGTTTCAGCTGCCCAACATAAAACTTGCAATGCATTACAATACAGGGTACAAAATCATGCAGCAGTTATGTGTGAAAAGTGTGAAAACAAATGTAAAATATTTTGAACAGTTTTATAAACAGAAAGCCTAGTACAGTCAATGGCACATATTTATGTAAACCAATATGTGGTAATATGAGGGTATCTTTAATGTATCATCCCAATTTCACAAAGCTATGTGTTGCAGCACTCAGTTTCACTCAATCTTCTGCACTGGAGAGAAAAAAAAAACCTATAAATTATTAAATATACACATGTTTAACATTATCAATATAAAGCCAAATTTCATTAGGCATGTAATCTTGTGCTACACATTGCTAAGCAGTAGGTTCCTCGAACATTCATGCTGCAAGCACAAACAGAATATTTATTTTTTCTTCTTTGCAGCACCATTGATTGCATGCAATACACACACTGAGGCAATGCTACAACACCACTGAATTAAAGCTGATAATTACCAAGGTCTAAGCAGTTGCTGCAGCATCATTACAATGACATAATTATATAGCTACTATTAGTTGGTATCTACACACTGCTGCTTTTACACGCATATAAAATGTGCAAAGCAAACCCTCTCTTCACTATAAGACTCAGGCCAAGACTGCTGTTCATTCACATCAAAGAATGTTAGGGGACTCTGTGAACAGAACCCAACATCTTTGATGTAGGATACTGCAGATCTTCAACAGTGGTAACTAACACAAGGAGTTCCATTTTAAGAAATCCACAAAGGGCAGCACAAAATTTATGGAATGTGGAAGAAAGCACGAAGAAGGAAAGGAAAGCTGCTTTCTTGGCCTTTTGTGAAGGAATACAGGTCTGCTTAACATCAATGAGAGAGTTATCATATAGGCCAATTATGCAACTATTTACTTAACTGGGATGAATATATGATTGGATAGAACGAAACAACCAATATGCCATACTTGCCTAGAGCTCATCCTAGATTTGTCTCCTATGGTAAAGATACCACGAAATGGCATTCCACACTCCCTCTGCAAAGTGACCACAATAGGAAATAAAAAAAAGCACAAGTAAAAGCTGGCCACAAATTTTGTTTACTTAGTTGTAAAAATGATGAAGAGAGAGAGCAACAAGAAGGACTGCACTTATTGCCGAAAAAAAAAATTTTCTGAAATGGCTCCCAGAGCCGAAAATCAGTAACAATATCTGGGGTTAACGTTCCAAAACCACGATGAGATTAAAAGAGATGTCCTAGTGGAGGGCTCCGAAAATTTGGACTATCTGGTGTTTTTTTTATTGTGAACTGACATTGCACAGTACATGGGCCTGGGCCCCTCCTATTTCACCTATATCCAAATGCGACGGCCATGGCTGGGGTCGAACCCGCAACCTTTGGGCCAGCAGCCAAGCACCACAACCGCTAAAACCACCCCAGTGATGGTGAAAATCAAAATTCTTCAAAATTCTGCCTTGAGCTCTAAATACCTTGACTAAACCACCTATGTCAATTATGCCCTGTATTAAGTATGACTTTCACCAGCTGAAATACTGAACTGCTAAGATCTGCTGATCATAGACACATACAATTTTATACATTCATAAATATCAAAAGTAGCCTGCTGTATATAATGAGAACTACAGTACATGGGCCTGGGCCTCTCCTATTTCACCTATATCCAAATGCGACTGCCATGGCTGGGGTCGAACCCGCAACCTTTGGGCCAGCAGCCAAGCACCACAACCGCTAAAACCACCCCGGTGATGGTGAAAATCAAAATTCTTCAAAATTCTGCCTTGAGCTCTAAATAACTTGACTAAACCACTAAACCACCTATGTCAATCATGCCCTGTATCAAGTATGACTTTCACCAGCTGAAATACTGAACTGCTAAGATCTACTGATCATAGACACATACAATTTTATACATTCATAAATATCAAAAATAGCCTGCTGTATATAATGAGAACTAACAGAAAATGATGCCAAGGAAAGTATAGGAGATGTTATTAGAAGTACTAATTGTAATATAAATGTGCAAAAAGAAAAGTGGACGAAAAGATAGCTTGCCGCTGGCAGGGACTAAACCCGTGACCTTCAAATAATACGTCGGATGTGCAGATTAATGTGTCTAACAAAGAAAATGAGCCCTTAAATTCACCCCGCTGTATATTCATTACACCATATTGTACCATTTCTGCAATGTGCAGAGCTCTGCAACTCATTCACCGAATTCAGAAAACAAGATTGCTTCCGTCTTGACTCTTTCTTACCACACCACTACAGATTGGTCACCACTGAAATTTTTTAAAAGCCCAATCTGAAAAATCTATTGTGCTTCTCGACTCGCAGTGCCATCTCTACGATGGTACACTAACTATAGTTGCAGTTTCTCTATGGACAGTGCACGAGGCCAGAAGTTGAAGCACCTATAACTGACATGATGGAATCAACATCGGAAACTGCATGCACATGAAAAGAAGAGAGCAGTTTTGTGTGATTCCCATCTTGCTCAGAAGCAATCTCTAGGACCCTTTGAGCAGCAATGACTCCAACATTGATGCCGCTTAATCCGACTGTAGTTTGAATGAGTTACTACCATTTTTGTTAATTGTTTAGCCCATCAATGATGAGATCATTTTGAAGTATGTTTACTTAGCTTTATACCCGTGTCAAGCGGGCAAGTTATGCATGCTTACAGGAGTACACTTCAGAACCCTGAGTGACACTTCAGGGTACGTGGTGCTAAAAAAGAAAATAGAGTGCACTTATAGCAAAGACCAAATGGCAACAGACCGGTGTTTTTTATAGATGTAAATGAAAAAGAAAGAAAATTCTGAAATGTGATTGCTTTATGTTGAATTATAAAAAACTTTTTTTGTCATTAAATAACTGCCATTTTTTTTTTTATATACAAGCATTGTGAGTCAATACCGGCTGAGAAGAAGCAAAATGCGTTCATGAAATGCACTCTGACAGAAGTATACTTATCCAGAAGTAAAACTCCACATGCGTCACTTAAATTGGGTAAAGCACACTGAAGTGTAGTTAACTTGCCTGCTTGACATGGGTGTTACTTTAATACATTGCAAAGCACTGCAAACCTAGTAGGAGTTACGTAAGAAATTCTAACTTATATATACAAAAGACTGCAAATTTCCTAATGGTAAGGACAGGGCTAAGCTGAAATTCCATTTTAGTAATTTCTACTTATCGAGTTTCTATTGTATGAGAAGTCTACTGTGTGCCACACATATTTTCACATAACTTTGTTCACCGAGATGCTTGCATGTGAAGCACTTGGCATAACTCATTCAGTGAAATACTTATGCAGATGTTTGTTTAACTCATTTGTTGAAGAACTCTGTGCCGCATTTTTCTATGTAAATTAAAAAAAATTTAACGGCAAGTACTTAAATGTTGTAAAGATGCAAAAGACTTGCCCCTTGGAGCAGCGAAGCCATTGAAGTGCCTTGCTCTGAGTGTGGCTTGCTTGTGCTGCCAGAGTGTTTTTTGACGATTTCGTAAAGGTCATTTTTCTGTTAAGAAAAATGAAGTTTTTTTTCACATTTTGACAAGACCACTACATACTTACAATACTATTACCAAATTTGATGCTTGAAGATGTGAAAGTTGTGTAGAAGATACCCTAGCTTAGAATTTCAAAGTATTGACTATATGGCTATATTTTAAACACACATGCACGCAAGCACACACACATGCTTTCACACAAAAGAATAGAAAGATAAAGTACAAGGCTTAAGCAAGTTAAGTTCAGCTATGAAGAGGCAACTATTTGACAAAATAGACAGCTTTAGCAGACTGTTATTGTCCCCTACCCTATCGATGCTCTGCCACAACTTTTTTTCCTCCCAACTTTTCTTCCCTTACAGTTAAACGAAGATATATGCCTTGACTTCTAGTGTCATGGTGGCCTCTGGTTAGCTATGGTAGTTCAGTTGATTAAAAGCAGAGGGTATGTAGTATTCAAAGCCCATAAACAATGAATTGAAAAAAAAAACTGATAAAAACATCAAAATTCTATTCAGAAGACGTCACTCTTGCCGTAATTGTTCTGGGAACCGTAGTAGGATCTTTGCGGATTGAGAAACGTGGACAACGGCTGGTTTGTTGAGATGCCTGTTTTTGGAGAGTAACTTCACCTCCTCTAATTGCTGGCGTGGCCAATAAATATGGCATTCGGTGAAAAACTCATTAAATTCATTATTTTCCTCCGGTTTTTGCCTAAAATAGGGGTTGTGTCCATTAATTTCAACACCCAATATTTCAATTTCGCGCAACATGTTGGTGACAAAAATTTTTCTGTATCCCTTTAAGCTTGTTAAATTTCCTCGATTCGGTGAAATTTTGTCCTAATATCCAAATAAATATTATGTTTACATTTAGAACAAGAGCATGTCTGCCTGGTCGTGCACTGCATATGAGGATCGACCTATTTCTAGCAAAACAAGACTGTCTTTCAGCAGTAGGGTTATCAACCGTCCCGGATTTTGTGGCACTGTCCCGACTTTCATACAGTGTCCCAAGTCCCGCGCCGCCCCTGTCTGGCTAGTTGTATATTCTGTATTTGTCTCAAATCGTCCAGTTAGAAATTTTATGTCTTCTAACCGACGCCCAACAACGTGCATCATGCCACGTAACACAAGGTCACCACGAATCGCACGTCAGAAGCAATGTTGCGGTGGCTGCGTGCGGCTTAAGCCACTTTGGCTGCACTTCGCATGAAGAATGACAACATTTAGGAGTGCATTTTCCAGTAAGGAACAGTGCACAGAGAGCTGAAGCCCACCCCTATCTGGACTTGCTTCATTGAAGAGTCGGTAACTCTAAGTAGCAGGTATTTCCAGGAACCCAAGTTTTGAGGGGGCTGCAGCTCCTCCCCCCTCTCGTTTCGTTTCACCCAAGAGGGAACATAGTCATATCACAATGGCTATGTCCACCCCCCCTCATCACCCCCGAAGGAACTCGTTTATCGTGGGTGGCTCCTGGTATAATAATTCTGGTGTACCCCCGTTTTTTGGTAAGTCTACGATCGTCATAATAAACCCGCGTACAACCGACTTTCGTATACACTGGACCTGTATGCGCTTATTTGCTCTGTGTACTAAATTAATGAAGAGAAGTTTCCTTTTAAAGGTTAATGAAGCGCTGATAAAACAGGGACCACAGAAAGAGTATGTGCAGGACATGTGCTTTCAACGGACTATCGATTACAGCACACGAAATAAAATGAGCAAGCATACTTTATCCATCTTTAAGCGAGATGAAAACCGACTAGACAATTATGCGCGCGGATTAAGTTGTGGCTAAAACACTGGTTGCTTCCAGCCAAGCCAAGCCTCCAGCCCAGCTGGTCTGGGAGGACGTAGGTGGTGGTAGATTTGCTAGAATGGAGAGGTGTGAAAAGTGAGCCATGTTTTCCTTGTCCAAAAGCGCCGCATTGCGCGATATCTCCACTAGGCCAAAACATTGCGTGACAGTCGGAGGTGCTGCTAGCTAACATGGCGGAAACGGTAGTGTAATACGCTGCGACGGGAGCTTGTCAGCTTACACCGACGAAGATTTGCAGTTAGGAAGCTTGCCATCTCCAAGGCCAACAGAGCTATAGTTTTTATTTATTGCGAGGCCAGAAAGAAAAAATACATGGAAGTAGCCCAGCTCACACCCAGTATAACGGGGATAAAGCTATACAAAAAAATTTGGCCATGTCAGAAAAACATGTTGGCTCAAGTTAAATGTAGTGAACCCAAACAAGTGCTGTGAAAATTTTTACACGCATGTATGACAAACACTAGCAGCTAAATCACTAAATGCTTTGTAGAGCTTTTAAAGAACTGAACAATTGCTTTTATAAGTGCATATATATGAACATTCTATTTTCTTTTTCAGTTTTCATCGAGTATATAGAGCAGCGCAGCGATGCTCACCTTATGTATTGCCTGTACAAATAACAAAAATGCATGCATTGTGCTCATATATAAAGCATGTGTCAGAATGGCCGAGTGGTCGAAGGCACCAGACTTAAGGGAAACCTTGCCAAGTGATATATAAAGCATTTCATAACAGCTATATACATAGTTAGATAACTATAAAAGTTGATATTTAAAGGCTGTTGTGCCCGTCCACATGACTATACAACTTCACAGGCAGATAACGTAAAGCAGGCTGACACATGTTTTCAAAACATTGCACCTGCATTCAAATGACGATTCATATGTAGGGTTTAACACCCCAAAACCACCATATAATTATGAGAGAGGCCATAGTGGCGGGCTCCAGAAATTTCAACCATCTGGGGTTCTTTAATGTGCATCTAAATTTTTAATAAGCACACGGGCCTACAGCATTTTCGCCTCCATCCTACAGCCGGGATTCTATCCCATGACCTGCAGGTCAGCAGCTGAGTACTTTACCCACTAGACCACTGTGGCGAGGTGCACATGCATACGAAGATAGTTGGCAGCTTATTGTAGCTCTGTAAGCAGCATGTTGCACATATTGGCTACGTCAAACGTGTGAGCAATTGGCAAAATCTCTGGTCAAATTTGATTACATCACGATTCGAGTGATAGTTTTTTTAATGGGAAATTAACTCTGGCATCAGTAAAAAGTACATCGACCAGTGTACTTTGGTTGAAATTTGGTTGAAGCCATGAAAGTCATTGCTATTTCAATTCCTATACAAATTTCATAACATGCATTCTGGCTCTGTGACGATGCAACCGCAGACGTAATGCATGTTCAGCCTTTATTAATTAAAAGGCAAGGAACAAATAGACAAGGCTGCTCGCACTATCAAGGTAAAATAATAGTACGAGTGAATACAATTTGAAAAGGTCATCGTGTGATAATCCTAGAATGCTAGAAAACTTTCAAAATCACATGATGTCCCGCTTCAAGAAGCTTTCTTGTTCACTGTAATTATATGGACACATATTATGATGATGATTATCATTTTTCCTACACCTGTAAACAGTGGCTCATTCAAAATAACACTTGATCGAAGAATGGTTGTATTATGGCCAGTTGAGTTATGTCCGATTTTTCAGAAAAATAGCGCTAGCATGGGACATAGAAATGAAAAGACCAGCACCGTTTTTCTGACTATTCAGTATGCACCAACAAGTCCGCGTTGATTGATGCTTTATTCATGTCTGGCTGTCTGTCTTGTTAACTGCTGAAAGGTTTGTAATGCCGTTAATCATTCTTAAGTGTAGCATAAGTGCCTTGTGAATTCATAAACTTGTTTAACACATTGATAAAGCTCTTTCAGCGATATAAATCTAGCAACGACCAACGGGAGTGCACAGGCTTAGGCAGAGGGGAAGGAGCCGTGTATAAAGAGCACATGCTTGCCCCCACCCCTTTGCCCCCAGGCCACACACGCCAACAAGGGTGTTGCACGAGCGGTTCCACCCTCGCCCAGCTGTGATGAAGCACGGCTTTCCCCCCCCCCCCCCCCCCCACGAAACAAAAAGCCGATGCACGAGTGTAGTACCAGCGCACCCAGCAAGCGGGCAGCCCCTCTGATTACAGCGCCCCACTGCGGGATTGCGAAGAGAGACCAGCTTGGAGCAGCCGGTTTTCACACCTCCAAATTCTAGCCACCTTAGTTGCAGTGGTCACACTTAATGTTTCAAATGTTACAGCTGACTAAAATGAGGCGAAAAGTGTTTGCATCATCGCTCAAGGATGCTCGCCAATCTCTTATCGCAACTTTCTTTTCGAGTTAAGAGTAAATAAAAAACTTTTGTTTGTGTTTTGCGTTAGACATTCGTCACTCATTGGAGTAACGCTGTAGGGCATTTCTACCAAAGTTTTGGCAGTAAGACGTACTGGTGCTCTAGGCAAGCGAGTTACACTGTCAAATTAGAATATTAATGTGTAAAGTGCCTTAGTGCTGCTCAGTTCGGAACTCTCAGACCAACTTTGGACCGTCAAGCGAGCTGTAGAGACTGCGCGAGTGCAACAGCTCCTAGCAGCCGATAGGCATTAAGCAGATATGCCGCACCATCGGCACAAATAAAAAAAAGTTTATTCCAAACTTATGAACAGAAGTAGCTGAAAAAGCCCATAGAAATGTTTCATTATCGGGCCACGCTTTGCTGCTGTGCAGGGGCCACAATTAGTCCCTGCACCTACTGTAATGCCACTTGCTCGTCAATTAAAATTTGCACTGCAGTTTTTTAAATAACAGCTGCTGGTGATTTATATCTTTATAATCATGCTGTCATATGCATCAAGCATGAATCGGAACTCGCCTGCCCCATCATGCTGTGCGAAATCGAAACGACCATAACAGGGCGACCCTCCTCTCGTGCGGAGTTTGGATATTACGCGTGCGGAGTTTGGATATTACGAACTTCAGATAATACAAAGTCATTTTGCCGGATTGCGGCGGTTGGTTCTAAGGAGAGTGCTCACTGTATAGTTACCTCGGGGTTGCATCCTGTATTGTCACAAATGAATATTTGATGAATATCTATCCACCTGGTCATAACAGATGATATTCCATACTAAGATTAGGCCCAGCTCCTTGACCTTTACCTTAATTTTACTGTTTACATGTTACCATGTTTGCTGGAAATATGAACCACGCTCCTACAAACAATCTTACTGTGTTCACCTCCACACAGCAAACTTGTCAAAAGAATTATTCACATTTACTTATCCAAAGCATTAAAATAGTCCTGCTACTGCAGAGTAGGCATCAGCTTTCAAGCATGGGTCACTCGCCTGTATCACAATAGATGACTAATCTTTATTGTTAAGATAATCTGCAGAAAAGGATTGATTGATTGATTGATTTGTGGGGTTTAACATCCCAAAACCACCATATGATTATGAGAGACGCTGCAGTGGAGGGCTTCGGAAATTTCGACCACCTGGGGTTCTTTAACGTGCACCCAAATCTGAGCACGCGGGCCTACAACATTTCCCCCTCCATCGGAAATGCAGCCACCGCAGCCGGGATTCGATCCCGCGACCTGCGGGTCAGCAGCCGAGTACCATAGCCACTAGACCACTGCGGCGGGGCAATCTGCAGAAAAGGAAAGGAGGGTTTTCTGGGTATACGTTATAGCACATACGACTGGTTCGCCCGGACCTTGACCAAGGTGATTATCTCTTGCAACAAGATGGAAAGTTGGCCCAGTTGAATTACGATTATAATTGCAGATTTTGTTAAAGTGCATCAAAAAACAGATAGATAGACGAGACTGACAAGGACAGGGCTTGCTCTCACAATTGAAGTTTTACGAGTCAGAAAAGGAATTTAAAGTGGTTACATGGTTTTTCACGCATGTCCAGCAGAACAAGGTACAACAGAAAGTACTCGTATCGGGATTAGTCTCTTCTGTTCGTCTGTTTGTTGGTGCACTTCAACAAAATCTTCAATTATAAGTATCTCTTACCCAAATTACCACACCTGCATCATTGTGAAAGCAGCTCACATGTCATGTAATGAATGCTCATGCATAATAAGCCATCATCAGCCTAATCCAAACAAGAGCTCTCATTGCTGGAAGATGTCAGTACAAATGCTTAGCGATCAGGAAGCTTTCTTCGAGTATCATTAAATATCGAGTCCTTTCTTCATATAATACGCCTGTAGGAAACAATGCAGCTATCAGCAGCAAGTGTTACATCTTCTTAGCAATAATTTTTACAGCCGTGCAGCGGTGCATTCAAAAACATGCCTGGCAAGCAATTTTTTATTGAAGACGAGAAGGATATAATGACAAAGCTTGTGCAGAAGTACAAGGCACTGATCGAAAATAAGAAATTGGACACAATTTCACAGACCAATTACTGGAAAGAGGCACTCTTTCAATGCAAGGAGTGAGGTAAGAAGACAGAAAGGTTGCCCTAGTAATACCTTAAGCCAAGGGAGCACTAAGGAAAGCTTTAGTGAAGAAACCTTGGTAAAGAGCGTTTATGAATATGGGCCTTAATGTTTTGCAAAAAGGAAGCACCAAGATACTTCACGCTGTAGACACTGGACCACACAAGTCTGGCAAGTGTGATTGTATGCACACACGAACATGTGTGTGTGAATGTGTAGTTCAAAAGAAAGTTCTACAAGTATGGTGCACATGCAGGCAAGAAATGAAGGAGCACATTTACAAAAATATGATACTTTTACAGGTTAACAATTCGACCATGGCACAGCCTTCCTCAGATTAAAACTAACCATGCTCAACGTTTATTCTGACAAAGGCCATAAAAGCCATGCCATAGCCAGAACAATAACGAGCAACATACTAAGCAAGCATATGATGGTTGGAAAACAAAATTTGTTGCTTTAATGCTATCATGTTCCTAAAAAAAATCTATGCTATCATAAAAATTGCCGATGTCTCGTACTAACAAGGCTACATGAAGCACCACGTGAAATTATTCGGGCATGTGTGTGGTTAGCGGCAGAGTTCAAAGCAAGGAAGCCAGACAGTGTATTGTAATGTCAAGACAAACCCAACACTGAACTACTAAGATCTCAACTGGTTCACTGGAACAAGTTTTATAACAAATCTGCTCTTAGATGTGCAAGGCTGTACTGCAGCAGAGCTAGTGAGAACCTATATAGTTGGTCTTGTCTTGGCTAGGCTTTTACCCTCTCACCTGCATCTCTCCCTGCCCTTGCTACACTATATTGTACATGGATATGATTGCTCCTTTTTTTATTATTTTCTGTGTCCGATTTTCTTTGTATTTCTATCTTTTTCTCTTTTCCTTTTTTTTCTCTCTGTAGTTGCTCTCATGCCTACTGTATTTTTCTTTTCTTTCTATTTGTCTCCTCTTTCTATCTGTTTTCTTTTCTCTCCATCTGTACTAATTCTTGTCCCTTCCTTTTCTTCCACCCATCACTCCCCTTTCCCACCCAGGGCTCTAATATACTTAGAAGACTGCTATGCTCTGCTAGTGTGCCTGAATAGCCGAGTTGTTACGATGCTCACCTTCATATCGTGGGTAAATGGGTTCTAATCTCCCACCGCCAAGAGGAATAGAAGTACAAGGGTCGTGCGTACCGGTTCATTATGATGATAATTTTGTATCTACCACACATGGTCAACCTCGAGCACAACAGCACTGCTGCAATTATCTTAAGCACCACAGTACTTGCCTGTTTTGTTTTAATATTGAGAGCGTTTTAACCATAACTCAACAGAAATAATGAAAAGTAAATGCCATGTCAGTACTTATAATGATGTGACACTAAAATGCAAGGAAAATTTGGCATACCAATTACCAGCCTGATCTTATTGAGCCGTGTGACCGCACATATGATCACACTCAATGTATTGAGAAGTACTCAGCTTCACTAAGCTAACATAAGAGAGAAATGTAGAGGTAACTTCCTCAGCTACTGACAATCAAGTGTACTTCGCATGTTCACTTGATCTACTTCAATAAATATATCAGGCCAGAGAACCAGTAACTACTCATTAGAAGACTTTTCATGCATACAATTTGGTAATAAGAAGTACAAATTTGCGAGCTAAAAAACAGTTGGACTCACCATACTTGCAAATAAAAGACTGTCACATTTTCAGAGCTACACATACCTACGCACATGTAGTTGGCCAAGTAGTATACTTACTAGAATCCTTGAGTTGTCTGGTGACGAAGCAGCTGAAACAAGTTGAAAATAACATCTCCTTGACATCAGACCTCGACCCATGTCAAGTGTATCTGTTGGCATAAATTTAACATGCATTAACTGCTACTCGTAAAAGGCCCTCCACAAGAACACCCAACTGCTGTCTAATCTAAGTTGTGTTCAAGCTCTGTTATGTTACAGGGTGTCAAACCAAACTCAAACCAAAGAATGTACCTATATGATGATTTTGGATGGAACTGAACCAGAACCAATATTCTTGGGACGTGACTGTACCCCAACTGAACCAGATCTAATAACATTGGTTATTGGCTTGGAAAAAAGCAGATTAAGGTATAATCAACAACAGTTTTTGCAGTCTACATGGAGAGATTGAATCAAATAGAGACTCATATAAGCGATTCAGGTGTATAGCTGCTATTGCACAGATGATAATGTTCCTGAACAAATGTTAGGAGGAGGTCGCTGGTGCAAGAGTTACCCCTCTTTAAATAAGTTTCTCTTGCCTTCAGGCAGGCTATCAATTTGCTATATAGATTTAGATAAAGTGACTTATTTCACCAATCTCAAAGGGTATGTATTTCTTATAATGATACACAACGCTGTAACCGTTTACTCCATAAAGCGAACACTTGACGCACTATAGCTGGCACTATAACAGGGCACCACTATAAGCTGGCAGTATTGCCAATATATTCATAGGCATCTTAAAATATTTCTTCCTTTACTCTGCAATGAAGACGTTTTGATGAAATAAAAGCACTTCTATAGTTTTGTTGGCTGTTCAACGGTCTCATGCCAAGGCCTCGTAAACAAATTCAGACCGAGCTGCCATACTTGCCCATTACAAACAAACAAAAAAGGTGACACAAAAACGAACAATTAAGAAAGCATGATCATGCATGTTGAGCACCTGATATTTGAGAGGAACTTTGTAATTGCCATGCAATCTTAAGCTGGATAGCTCTTTTCAAAACATTTTCAAGTATTCTTACAGGGCCAATTTTTTTGTTCTTGAAGACGGCATTCTTATAACCTAAGCCCTCTTACTTCGAGAGTACTGAAACAATATGCTTGGCACATTTTAACACTAAAAGAGTACACTACAGAACCAAAAAAAAATTAACAGTGCAAAGAAAAGCAGACAACAAATTGGCCCTACTAACACACTCACCGAGTTTAAACACACATTGTCATGGTGCTGCACATGCACATCGCATTGGAAAAAAAATGAATTATGACAGATGTGTGTATGTCATACCACCTGCAGTAGATAAGATAAAACTGACAGCTGAGCATGTCAACAGGAACGCAACAGAAATTGGTATTTGGAAGCATACAAGAATATCGAAGCCTAGCTATACAAGTACGACCGTTCTTCCCGATAAAGAACACTTCCAAAGCAAGCCAAGATGAACAGCTCGTGCTTTTGTGCAATATCTTGGTACCACGAAAAATCTGATAACAACCACATGCAGAGATGTGCACAAATAAATGTACATACTGACTAAAAGTGCATAGTTCCAGTTTGTCATCCCTTTCCCTTTTCTTTGTCCAATTTTTTTAGCCCTACACTCTTTTATTGTTCACGGACAGTCAAGTAACAGTCTGTCAATTTTATTTTAATTTGTCTTCACTTCAGCTCTAGCTAGATAAATTTTTTTTAGCAATATGACCCCATAAATAGATTTTTTATATTGCCAACTTAAAATTTTTAGAGTGACTTAATTTAAAGAAAGTTTACTCAACTTTTTTTTAAGTGACCCTAGAGCAAGCTTTTTAGTGTTCATAAAACTTTACACTAAGCAAAACATACAAAAACTCAATAATTAAAGGTTTTACGTGATGGGTGAAATCCATTTATTATAGAAATAAGCCTGGATTAGTATAGCACAAAATTAATAACAATGTTGTACATGTGAGTGCTTTGATAAATGTACATCAAGACCACTGAAGCTTTGGACTTGAAACAGAGTACATCTTTAAATCACTGAAATTATAATAAAGGTCGTCACACCATTTACTGATGCACAGCAAGTCGAGACCATTTTTTTTGCATTCAACTTGAGATAAGCCTAGCCCTCTGGCTTATTAGAGAGTTTTTCTCTCACCATCTCTCCTCCATTTATTGTTTAGTCTTTTAAGTGCTCAACTTTGTGGAGATAATTTCCGCTGAAGAAGCTCCTACAAAGCGACCGGTATGGACTGCGATGTTCTCCACTGCCGTTCCGCACAAAGATACTACGAGACGGGTTCCTCAACTCTCCGACACGGCGCAGAGATGGCACTCAGGGCAGGTCGACAACAAACATGAGTTTATTAACCAGAGATACAGCACAGTGGGACAATCATGGGCTTGAGGGCCGACAGGGAAACTCCGTAAGACCAATCGAGTGCACTAGCCTGTGGCACCCCGGTTAACACACAAAAAGGAACCACGGAAGCGGGCGAATGAAGTCACCCGCAAAAATAGGGCATGGCTTCTTCAATGCAGGCATATGCACCGGGCGGAAGCAAGCTGATTGGAAAGGGGACTACCACAGGCGACCAATGAGGATCAGCAAAGCACTGCGACGTGTGCTAGCATGACACGATGGGGAGGCATTGTCCGGGCATGTCCGGACGTGTTTCTGTGAAGGAAAAACCGACACACAGTTTACGCTAGATGAAAATCACCTGGCGGCAAATTCATGGTGGCCATGTTCCCGCCGCTCGATCTGCACAGGACCTGCACTCGCGCTAGCTGGGGAATGAGACGCCAAAGGAAAGGGCATGCTCAATTCCCACATTCTCTCCCTCATAAAGACCAAGGCCAGGCTCTGGAGGAGGTTGTCCGAGGCAAAGTGACAAGGTCAGCTCAGCCGCAAGGGGGCTGGCCAATATGGCAATGTCCGAAAAGGCAGTGTCTCGACAAAGACCAGGACAGAAAAAGGGTGCTGCCCAGCCCACACAGGCGAGGTTGTTGCTTCCATTGACACCAGTCCATGGTTAGCCTTGGTCATACAAAAGTTCCACCAAGAGTCCGCCACACCACAAAGGGCCCTCTGCCAGGGAGGAAGTCTGCAGACCATAAGAAACAGGACAAGGCTGCACACGGGAGGAAGCCAGCACGCTTGAAGGCCGCCAGTCTGTATAATTTGCAGCCGGGAACTTGCGAGGTGTGGCTACAAGGTGCATGCAGCAGCCAACCACTGAAAATTGCTAGGACCATGACTGGTAGCAACGGTCACCTAAAACAGCCGATAGTTACCGAATGGGAGCCGGAGCGACCACGCTCGGGCTCGAGCCAAAGCTAGAGGGTGCTGGCCAGCCGCCAGAAGTGGCTGCAGGGACAGGCAGATGGGTAGGGGCTGATTGGTGGTGTCGGCAGGGCAGAAGGTGGAGATCAGGTCACATGGGGAAGATCAGGGGACAGCAAGCCGCATGGTTCAGAGCAGGCCGATGACATGGAACAGCCAGGTGCAGGTTGCTTAGGTCATAAAGGTTGGTTAGGTGTGTTTCTGTAGGTTGTACAATGGCCCGACAAGAGGCCAGCCTTCTCACAGTTTTTGTGCGATTTAGTGGCTGCCTCCCCCTCCCCAAGATGTTGCTGCAAGCAACAAAAGGTTTGAGGTGGGAGATGGTAACTGGACCGCTGACTTGTTTTCCTTGAGTCATCTAAAGCCCCTCCATACATTCTCTGTCAGCTAGGTTAAGCAGTGTCAACTCGTTCTTCCCCTCTTCCTATACAGCTGTCCTCCAACCAGCAGAAGCGGAGGTGCCGCAATGAAGTTTCTGCTGCTTTTCCAGTTCATGACCCACCTCACGGGTAGCCCTATGACGGATAGGGTGGAGGAAGGAAAGCTCACACCACTTGACGCACCCACTCTGCCTCATTCATGCTGTTCCACCGCTCGGCCGTCAACCCCGTCCGGCAGCCTCGTGCGCAGCAGCGAGGTGGCATTCCTCACAAGCTAAGGATGAAATTCGAGACAACACTTGTGGAACGAAGAAGAAAATATTTACTTTCTCACGTGTTCAGAAACAAGATCTAAAGAAAAAAGCGGAAGGAAGTGGCTCAATAACTACCTTTTGGAAGCTCCGGAACCGGAACTAGGAGGCGGTGGTGGAACAATGGTTGGCACTATTTAAAAAAGCAGCAGTAGACATGATGGAGGGGCTTTAGAGTCAGCCAGCTTGTACACCACGGGCGACATTTTGTTCTACACTCGGTATGAGCCCAACCACTTGGCCGATAGGGAGGCGAAGATGCCTTTGTTGGTTATGGTGTTCGAGAACAAGATCGCTGACATCATAATGCATATCCCTGTGTGACCAGTCACATTGAGCCTTTAGCCCAGCCTGTGCTTTTGCCAGGTTGGATTATTCAAAATCGAGGGCAGTGTCCATCTGCAAGCGCAGTTCCCCCGCATAGTCAGATGTACCAGCTTTCCTAGAGCACACTCGGCTGCCACCCCAGAGAATGCGGTGCATGGCTTTATAGGCAGCTCTCTCCCGAAGTTGAAGAAAGCGGGCGCGCACCAGGCAAAACAGTTTACTATGGACTGCAAGGGGAAACCCATCTCATTAGGACAGGTATTGTTGCTCTGTGTTGCTGGACAGCTCTGTGTTGCTGCACAAAGGCTGTTAGCAAGGGCTTGAGGTTCCGATTTATCCACTCAGTCAGGTTAGCCTGAGGGTGATATGCTGTTGTTTGCGGTGCTTAATACAAAAGCTGCACATGCATCCACCAACATCTTGGCCGTTAAATAAGATGCATTGTCTATGATCAACTCCGCCGAAAAGCCAAAGCGTTTACGGTACAGACCCCGGTCAACTTGTCCCAGATTGCACGTGCAGTTAACTTCTGAAGGAAAAAAAATTCAACCCACTTAGTGATGTGATCTGTAACAGCCAGGATAGAGACATGGCCTCTCTGGCTTCTTGGGAAGGGTCTCATAATGTTGCAGGCCACGACTTCGCCGGAGTTGTTGACTGTCAATCGGCTGCATGAGCCCAGAAGGCTTCACACATTGGCACACGGGGTATGAGCAGGCGTAGTGAAGGGCATCACACTTCATGCCAGGCCAGGTAGCAGAGCGGCAAAACTTTTGTAAAGTCTTAAAGCCACTCACATGCCCAGCCAACCGCGAGTCTTGGAAATGGCAAAGGGTGGCTTTCCTTAGACTGTGGGGTATTACCACTTTGAAAGACTCCTGAAAAGCTTCTTCAGATAGGATGTAACAGAGAAGAACACCATCAGCATCAAGCAGATACGAGTCCAACGTGCCTGCAACAATACTAGTCCGTGTCCGGCACTTGGCGTCGACAGCAATACCAGCTGTCAGTTTGCACCAGGCTAACTAAGTCGGTAGAGCACGAGTCTTTTAATCTCAGGGTTGTTGGTTTGAGTCCCACGTTAGGCCCCAGTTATATGAAGATAGGTTTGCTCCAACTTGCCCTATGATGCGACCAGGAATGACCACAATGTTCTTCATTGCCGTCGCACACAAAGACAATATGGCCAGGTATGTCGACTCTCTGACATGGCGCAGAGATGGCACTCGAGGCAGGTCATCAAAAAACATGGGTTTATTACTCAAGATGAAGCACAGTGCGATAATGACTGGTTTGCGAGCTGGCAGAAAAACTCGGCAAGACCGATCAAGTACACTAGCCTGCGGCACCACGGTTACCTCTGAAAGGGGAACCACTTAAGCGGGCGAACGAGAAGTCGCCCACAAAGACTGGGCATGACTTCTTCCATGCAGGCGTGCGCGCCGGATGGAAACAAGCTAACTGGAAAGGGCACTGTCACAGGATGCCAATGAGGAATGGCAAAACAATGCCTCCCCCTTGTGTGCTAGCGTGACATGCGGGGGAGGAAATCGGACATCTTCGGACACATGTCTCTGTACAAGAAAAACTGATGTGTGTCTTGGACTAGACAAAGAGGCCTGGAGGCGAAACCACGGTGGCCATGTTTCTGGCGCTCGAGCCACATGAGGTCAACACTCGCGCTAGCTGGGGAACGAAATGCCAACAAAGAAAGCGCGCTCAAATCCTACAGCTTTTGGTGACATGTCGTGGTCAAGAACATACGCGATGAGTGACCCATGTTTCAATGGTTTGTGATATACAGAGTGCATAACCTCTAGTTTGCTGTTAAGTAATAGTGACTCTCACTTTAAGGCCAAAAGTGTGCCGCACACTGTTTGATTTTTAAGTTAGTATATTAGAATTGTGCTAGCAAAAAATATTTATAAAGCACTATCAGAACACTGACCCCCGACTGTATTATAAGGCCTAAGCTGTGTCTCGCAGTTGATTTGAGTTTTAAGTTGGTATATTAGAATTGTGTCAGCAACAAATATTTATAGAGCACTTTTGGAACACTGACCCCTTAGTGTAATTATGAAACCAACTGCCTACTAAAGCAATAAATAAACAAGTAAACAATACCGATACCTTTAAAAATATTTGTGTCAGTATTCAAATTAGACTTCTATAAAACTCTACAAGCCCTCAGTAACCAAAAGAAAGACGTGTGTGTGTGTGTGTACAGTAAGCACTCCTTCACTAGACATTTATACACAGCATAAGTATCTATGATAACTCTTTGAATGCACACTGATTTACAAGACAGCATTATGATGAAAAATAACCTGAAAGACTTTTCTGCAGCTAAAAAAGAAACAGCTATAATATCCTGCGCAAACTATCACACAGTCTAGATCAATAAGCTAGATGTACCTTATTGTTAGCTGCATTGTGCCTCACCAATCATGCACGAGATGGAATACCAAACCATGTTAAGTGAAAACAAAGTTTCTAATGTGGCTACGCTAAACGAGAGGCATAAAAGTCAAAGTGAACTGGACAGGTTTGTGCACTACCTATCCAGTTCTCTTTCTTGTTTGTTGTTTGTGCCTTTCGCTCACTCAATGCAAATACATTGAAATGCCATACCAACTAGCCCAAGTGAAATATTTGCTGAAAATAAAGGTGTAGAAGTCAGCAATGCTGGTATATTTCAAATATGCAATGATAAGCTAGTTGTAGTGTCCTTGGGTTAAGCAATACCATGCAAGCAACAAATGCAGAGCCACCAAAGATCTTAATGTGGTGTAGGAAATCAGACAGAACGGGCATGCACACAAAGAACCCCTTTACATGGCACTACATTACTGCCGTAAGCATGTCCCTTTCACATGTCTCAGTTATTATTTTGAGAATGGGTGCACAAGTTTTACTAAAACGCAACAGCCTACCAATCTATAATATATGCATTCAGCAATTTTTCATACTCATCTATAAAATTAAGTGAGGACAGCACTTACACTAAACACAACTATGTGTGTGCCCATATGTTGTAACAGCCCCAGATACATAACTGGGACAGCCCCAGATACATAACTATTTCAGCAGATGATGTACAAGATCCCCGAATGCACATAATCAAGCTCACCAATTATTCCACTTGGCTTCAATATTTTGGCAGCCACTTTGCTAATAGTTGTTATTTTGTCAAAACACAGAACTAGCATGAACAGGTCACAAATATTAACATGTACATAGTGACTACAGGCGATATGCAGTTGAAACTTGTATAGATTAAAATCAATTTTAAAAAACACATTAGCTAAGCAAGAAAGGTGCTTGGATAAAAAAATATATGCGTACATATTCCGTTCAGCTGCTGGTCTTCATCCGAATCGTCTTGATAGAACACCTCCAGGGCACTGCTGAACAGCCGTGCCCGGTTAGCTTCAATGCTGCAAGCAGAACATAAAGTGTGTGCAATACACCAGGAACACTTATCACTATAGCAACATGCTTCGCTCTCATCAAAACAAACAAGGGAACACAACTAAGTGTCCAAGTGGGCCATCTCAAATTGTTTCACCCGAGATGATATCACCTGAGGAGGCCTTAACAGAGAAGATGAACGCGTGAGTGGAAGACTTGATCTGCTGTACTGAATTATTATATATTTAATGAGCTACAATGTTTGACAGCATTCATGAATTTAGCAGTGTATTATTAATGAGATGTGGGAATGCATATTAAGCATTCTGATTGAATAGAAGAAGTGTGTGGAGTACCAAAATTTTACCCTTCTTAGTAACTGTCAAACAACCTCTCAGAGTACAACCTAGATTCTATGTTCCCTACTAAAATCAAATGAGCCAAATTCGTGGATGCTATGGTGTCACCTGTATTAATCTCAACTGTCTAGCGGCGCTGCCCGCGTTGGGAGCTGGGTCAGACGTCTATTAATAAAACACTTGGTTTTGCGACGCTCATGAGTGCGGTCCGATCTCTTGTGTGTCAGGCTCCAATGCGTCTAGCATCTCAGCCAACCTCCAAAACACAACATGGTCTCAAAAGTGGCCAAGCAGATGCCTTAACTTCTCCTGACCAAGGAATCTGAAGAAACCATGGCCAACGAGCAACAAAATTCTGAAAGCAAGTGGCTCAGAATCTCTCTTCGGCAACTAGACACGTTTGACTTCACCAATGCTCCATCTTGCGAAATGTGAAAAACGCATTACGAGAACTATGCAGCGGCCTATGAAGTCTGCCACGCTTCTGCGGAAGTCCAGGTACGCTCACTATCGTACTGTATGGGCCCCAAAAGTCGTCCGCTGTTAGACACTTTCTCGTTTTCTGCATATGAGCTGCTTTCTTGCTAGACCGTAGTCATGCGTTTTACCGAGCACTTCGTGCATCCGGCTAACGAGCTCTACGAGTCTTCTCGCTTTCATAAGTGCACTCAGGAAACGGGCGAAAGTGTTGACCCTTATTATGCAGAATTATGCCGACTTGTGAAGCGCTGCAACTACCTATCTGCTTAAGTCGAAGAGCGTCTCGTGCATAACCAATTCATCTCAGAGATTTATAAGAAAGAAAACGGTGTGGGCATGGCACCATGAACAAGAATCAACCTTCAGCAAGATCAAAGAACTGCTGCCATCCGATAAGTGCATGGCTAAATATCACCCGTCCTACGCAACCACGACTTCGGCGGATGCCAGTTCTTTTGGACTAGGAGCAGTCTTACTAAAAACTCAACCTTCTGGAGAAGGTCAACTCAAAGAATTTCCTTCTCGTTCCATGATGGCCACGGGACAGAGGTACAGTTAGACAGAGAAGGAAGCTCTGGCGGCAACATGGGCGATGTGCAGGTTCGATGAGTGCGTATGTGGCATACACTTTACTGTAGAAACTGATAATCAATCACTAGTCACTCTGTTCAGCACTATGAAACTGGATATGCTCCCTCCTCGTGTTCAAAGACTGTGCCTCAAGCTGATGCATTACCTGTTGACCATGCAGTACGTCCGGGGAAATCTACTGGCGACAGCCGATGCTCTCTCGAGGATACCAGAAGGCTCCTTCTCACCTCGACATCGTGGAATCGTTTGCAAAAAAGTTGTTAATCCATCCTCAACTTTGCTATTGAATCCAGATGACATTAAGAGAGCCCAAAGCAAAGATGGTGAGTGCACTTCCCTTATTGCTCTAGCCCAACGAGGCTGGCCTCACAAGAATAAGCTGCCTCTACATTTGATGAAGTATACTGCGGTAGCTAGTGAGATCACAGTCTGTGGTGGTCTTCTACTCGAAGGTCCCTGCATCGTGGTTCATACTTACTCGAGACCAGCAGTCCTAAATTTGCTGCATGACGGCCATCAAGGAGTAAAGCGGTGCAAAGCTAAAGCCAGAGATTCGGTGTGGTGGCCGGGGATTGCCAAAGACATTAAGTCCATGGAAGCCCAATGCGAGCAGTGTGCACGCACTCTGATAAATACATCAGAGCTGCTTATTTCCACACCATTATCGGGTCGCCCATGGTTAAGTTTTGAGTATAAATCTCTTCCACAGCAAAGGACAATCGATTCTCCTAGATGTAAATTATTACTCCTGCTTCCCTGAAGTTATTACCCTTCAATTGCCTATAGTTTCTGCAGTCGTCGAGGTGCTGATCATTATTTGCTCGACATGATGTTTCAGAAGTTGTGAGATCCAATAACGGGCCACCATTTTCTTCCTATCAGCTCAACAGGTTTGTGGACTTCTATGGTTTTACCCTCGTGACCGGCAGCCCCCAATTTCCTCAATCCAACACAGAGAGGCTGAAAGAATGGTCCGCAGAATTAAGGAACTTCTTGGCAAATCAAGCGATACGGGAATACACCAGGCGTGAATGGCTTCAGCCCCGCTCAGCTTCTACTGGGGAGGCAACTCGGGATTCGTATACCGAAGACGAAAGAGTTGCTGCAACCGCCTTGGCCTGCTAGAATCACAGTGGCTGCTAGTGATGTGTCCAACAAGACGAAAAGCCAATGCAACTTTAATCCGCATTCTCGGGCTAGGCCGCTGCTTCTACTGGAGATGGGAGAAAGAGTTTGAGTTCGACCTGAAGGAGTTTGAGCTGATGTATTAAGTGACGGCCAACCACCCCGCTGTTACATCGTAGAGACGGACCAAGGTGCAGTCCTGCAGCGTAACCGTCGACACCTGTCGGGGTTCTCACAACAGAACCAGACGTATTCTGAAACTCCTACAGGTGAAATGCAGAATGCTTTCCCTGCAAATTCGACGGCAGACATACCGGACACTGACACGAACTCAGTACCCGACGTCAGCAGTGATTCTCAAGACGATGTTGTTGTGTGAACGCGTAGTGGCTGCCGTGTAGTTCCCCCAGCCCATCTGAACTTGTAAGGTTGAACAAGTTCTTAAAGAAAGAAGGTGTTGTGGTGTCACCTGTGATAATGTCAGCTATCAGGTAGCACTGCCCACGTCGAGGACTGGGACGGGCATCTCTTTATAAAACATTTGGTTTTGTGATGCTCAAGAGTGCTGTCACATCTATTGTGTGTCTGGCTCCAACACATCTATAATGTCTCAGCCAACCTCCAAAACAACAGTGGCACTACGAGAATACAATGGATGCTAAAAAAGAAACATAGTTAATGGATATATAAGCAAAAGTAGAAAGTACACATTACCAGCAATAGTAACCTGAAACAATGTATACGGGTGTATCCCTACACTTGCATGTCTATTACATTGTGTCCTAGTCTATGATCTAGGAACATATGCCACCACCTTGTGTAATAATACTTTAACACATTAAGGTGTTTACAACCTAAGATACAGGAAGATAACCTATGTTAATCAATAACCTATATACACTAACACTTAAAAATGTGAAAATCTGATATTTAAAACAGTCTGTGACCATGCGCCTCCACCACGAAAACATTCTACGATCCACTCTATCATAACAGCTTCACAGACACATGACTATGTGTACGAACCTTCGAACATCTTATAGAGTTTTGAACAGAGTACACAAAGCTTTACGTTATCGCTTTGCGCCACTGCGCATGCGTCGTACGCTAACCACTTGTGGGCTTCTCTTAGCGGGCGACCCCAACGAACGCTAACTTCGCACGTTCCAAAATTCCTTGAGAGAGAGCACACCAGTGTTAAAAAAAAACGTACATAACATTGAAAAGAGTATTAATTTTGATTAATGCCAGAATAATGTTAGCAAGCTCTTGCTCAAGCTTGAGTGCATGCAATCACTGGCATTTTCCACGCGAGATTGACGACTCCGAGATGGAGGATTTTGTTATTGCAGTTGCATTATATGTTACTGCAGTTGCACTTTTGCATCTCTTGCACTTAAGCAACAAACATAATAAATTAGAGGTTCACGAATGTTTTTTCGTTTACACCGATTGACGAGTTTTTAGCTTTCAGTTACAAAAAAAAATAATAAAGTAATACACACACAGTGCTTGCAAATGCATTCGATCTTAGCGCAGTTACGATGAACGACGTAAACGATAGACCAATTACGAAAGCCTAAAACTCTTTACAAAGCAGTGACATCGACATGCCTGCATATACCGTGACAAAGTGGTCAAAGAGTTACTACGCAATGTGTCCTTGAGAAAACAAACATGCGACGAAAAATCCTTACGTTAGAACTCGCCAGAATTCCAAACTTGACAGTTCGTCCATTGGCGTATTGACACCGCTTGGAATAGTAGCCTAAAGACACAGGCGCCTCGCTGGTCCACAGGCCAGCGATTCGTCGAGCGAATGATTCGAACGTCGTCCTTTTCAACGCGACCGACATGGCACGCGCGCAGACAACTGCGCCGCAAATGTGTAGTCGACGTGCGAGCCAACGTAATAAAAGATAAGAAACACAGCACACGGCATTACCACCACATGTAAAATCTACGCTCTCTAATTGGTAATAGTCATACGTACCTCCTCAGTAAAAACTGCAGAACCCTAGCGTAGCCAGAATCTTCGCTGTTCCGTCTGCTCGCACTTTCCGATGGGGGCCTTTCGCACATCCTCCCCAAGCGAGAACTAGTTGAGCTCATGCAGTCATTGCTGTGTTATGGTGCTGGTTAATAGCCTGCTAAGAAAAATTCCTGGAGCACTTTGAGCCAATGAGCCGAGACAGTTGCTATCTTATATACGTGGCTATCTTATATTTGAGATAAACTCAGATATTTCTCAGCACAACGCGGTCCTAAACTAACGCTTGCTTTCGTAAACAACTCGCTGGCTGCAACACCACAAGCACAGCACAACGCTAACCCATGGACAACTGAACCAAAACAAATGCAAAAAAGTGTGATGTTGCAATTAATTAACGCTTAGTGAAAAAAACTGGTAACGCAGAACCTCGCACAATTTATGTCGAAACTTTGTGATTAAAACAGACGCTTTCTATGTAGCCAAATATCACGCTTTTAGTTAAAAGAGCGTCTTTAATTTATGGCCTCTGAGATAAAAGACGCGTGGTGTGCGCGTTTTCCGTCTCGGCGTTTTTGTGCCATTTTTTTCCCGTTCGTTATGTAAGAAACTTTATAGCGTTCATGAAATGTCTGTGCCTAAACGGAGACAAAGAAAACAATAATTTAGCAGAAAAAAGAACGAGAGCTTTTTTACACGCATTTCGCATACAGCATTCGAGGTTTCGTTATTTAAATGAGCAGATCGTGCGCGAAAAAAAAAGCATTATATGAATGAATTACTGTATTGATGCTTATGTACTTACTAGTACACGTTTGTGCAAGGATTGTTTTTATTCCAAGTTCTTGTATAGCTTAGAGCTAGTGGTGTAACCAGTGTAACCTCCTTGGTGGGCACTTTTTTTGGTGCCTCCGCCCAGCGGCGGCGCCACAGAACACCTACCACTACCAGTTTGGCAGCGCTTTATTATGGTCACGTGACGCCATCTTTGTCCAGTGAGGCAAATGGCGTTGTTGAGGAGCGGTGTTATTCGTCGTCTTCGTCGAAATGACAATTTACCGGTTTTTCGCAGCTGAAAGTCGCCGTACGACGGTTGCAATAAGTGCACAAGTGTTATAGCTGCGTGTTCGTAGTGCATCTGTGTGTTCACGTGTTTTCTTTGTAAACCAGCCGCTAAATGATTGAGCTAAACACACGTGGATTTGTGTACATTCGCGTCTTCATTCGAGTCTGCTCTAAAGTACTCGCCAGGAGCGTTTGTGGCTCTCTGTCAAGTGTCGTAGTGTTTTAAATAGTTGAGTAATAGCAATGGTAGTTAATATTACAAGTTTTTGCTCGAAAAGGGCGTTTCGATTCGCAAAGGAGTGCGATGTAAATGAGCTGTTTACTATGTTGGCGCATCAGCTGATACGGGAGAACATTGTTTCTAACAGCCGTTTATGCAAGTAAGTTTCTGCGGCGGCTACTGTTCAGCTTTCTTTAAAAGAATTTTTTGCGTATTTGTGAGTAGTCAGGACTGATGTGCTTGATTGCTTCACCAGAAAGTAATGCATCTGGTGAGCAGTGGATTTGGCGGGATAAGTATCTCAGCATATGCTGTTGGCAAATTTTTTATCCTCCATAAGTAAACATTCAGCATCCTGTTTCTGTAATTGTAGCAGTAATACACGGAGATATGATGAACATAAGTTAAGCAACGTGCTCATTGCAAAGCAATTTGTGGGGTTATTGGACTGCTCGTGTGGCATTCTTTACATCACCGAGCTTAAGGACATCAGTGGGACATCACTGAGCTTTACATCAGTGGCTTAAGGACTATTTGTGATATGTCCAGGGGTCTAGTTATTGAGAATAATACGGTGTGTACATATATGTATGTCGGAAATCAATTCGGGGAGACGTTAGATTCTTTCTATCGGGGAGGGGGTACCAACCACTGGATGTGTGCAGTTTGTCTCGAAGGCATGATTAGCGTGGTACTTTGCTTTTATTTTCATAGACATGGTTGACCGATAGCTTCGTGCGACGAAAAGTCTCCAGCATACAGTGTCTGCTGAAGGCTTTTCGTCACTTTTATGTTATTTTAAGACAGTGATAAGGAACGAAGTAGCTAGCCAAGCAAGCAGTGACATGTAAAATGCACTGTCTGACAAAATGTGACAACATGCTGCTGCTTGTTTGCAGTAACTTTGGGCAATGTTTTATTATGTATAGAATAAAATATTTAATATTTTACAGTATTTTTTAAAGCTTCGTTTGATCATCTGCAGCAAATTGTAATATTTACAATGTTCAAGTTCCCTTAGTAGATTTTGCTATGTCCCATCTTTGCAGAAACTATATAGCGTGGAACTGTTTGTTCAATTGTGAGCCTTCTGGATGATGTCAACGGTTAGTGAAGAGGTCTAATTGTTTAAAACCACTGCAGGTACTCTAGGACCCTTTTGTGTGTGCCTATTTTTCAGTACTTTTGTGTGCTATATACATTTTGATGCACTTTTCAAACCACCGTGGATATTTTAGGGTGAAGGAATGACTTGAAAGCCTGACATGTCTGATGCCCGTTTCCAAAACCTCTTGTCACGAGATGAGACACTTTTGGAAAAAAACCACACAGTGAGCGAGATGCTCAGCAAGCCAGCTGCATCCTGGGAGGAGCAGAAGTTTGGTCAGTAGCCTTTGTCAGTCTGGTGTGTATGTTTTAGTTCGATTCTAATACTGTGAATTGCACTATTCTCAGCAGCTCTCGGAAAAAAAAAATTACTGCTCCAAAAAGTTGTGCCATATTTGCTCAGGATGGTTTGAATTGGCCATCAATAGGGGGGACATTAATTTTATTGTAAGAACAAAGTAGGGATTGTTGTCACCTTTTCTGTGCTATGCTCTCCCGTGTTTATCTGGGAGGAGTGGAATTGGGAGCAATAGTGGGAAACTTCAATTATATTGTCAGTATAAGGTGATGGCTACTGACATGTTGACTGCAAATATTCTTTTATTTTTTTATTAAAATATATATATATATGTATAGTTATTTGTTCATGTTACGCTCACAAGAAAATATATGGCTGCAACTACAGCATTGTGGTCATGTATGTAAATTTGAGCGGAGTAATATACAAAATAGTTGCAGAGCTCATTTGCCTTAGTAGTTGAGCTTATGGTGCAATTGTTATCATCATCATCAGCCTGACTACGTCCACTACAGTACGAAGACCTCTCCCATGTTCCACCAGTCAACTCGGTCCTGTGCTTGCTGCTGCCAATTTATACCCGCAAACTTCTTAATCTCATCTGTCCACCTAACCTTCTGTCTCCCCCTAACCCACTTGCCTTCTCTAGGAATCCAGTTAGCTATCCTTAATGACCAGCGGTTATCCTGTCTATGCGCTACATGCCCGGCCCATGTCCATGTCCTCTTCTTGGTTTCAACTATGATATCCTTAAACCTGGTTTGTTCCCTAATCTACTCTGCTCTCTTCTTGTCTCTTAAGGTTACACCTACCATTTTCCTTTCCATTGCTCGCTGCATTGTCCTGAATTTAAGCTGAACCTTCCTTGTCTTCTTTGTAAGTCTCCAGGTTTCTGCTTCGTAGCTAAGTACCAGCAAGATGCAGCTGTTATATACTTTCCTCTTGAGGGTTAGTGGCAATCTACCTGTCATGATTTGAGAGTGCTTGCCAAATGTGCTCCACCCCATTTTTATTCTTCTAGTTACTTCAGTCTCGTGGTTCGGCTCCGCGGTTATTACCTCTCCTTGTAGACGTTGTCTTTACAACTTCAAGTGCACTATTACCTATCTCGAAGCGCTGTTCTCTTCTGAAGTTGTTGTACATTACTTTCGTTTTCTGCAGATTAATTTTAAGACCTACGTTTCTGCTCTCCTTGTCTAACTCCGTAATCATGAGTTGCAATTTGTCCCCTGAGTTACTCAGCGATGCAATATCATCAGTGAAGCGCAGGTTACTAAGGTGAGAGTACCTTAATAACCTTAACTCATGCCTAACTGTTCCCATTCTAGGCCTCCGAAAACGTCCTGTAAGCATGCGGTAAATAGCATTGGGAAGATTGTACCCCCCTGCCTCACACCCTTCATGATTGGTATTCTGTTGCTTTCTTTATGAAGCGCTATGGTAGCAGTTGATCCCCCATAGATTTCTTCCAGGATGTTTATATATACTTCGTCAGCACCTTGACTCTGTAGTGTCTGCATGACTGCTGATATTTCTACTGAATCAAACACCTCGTAATTTATGAAGGCTATGTATAGTGGTTGGCTATATTCTGAGCATTTCTCTATTACCTGATTGATAGTATGAATGTTTTGCTGTTTTGGAACCAGAATTTGCTGTTTTGGAACCAGAACCTAGCTGTTTTGATCTAACCAGAATATTCCCGTCACTGACACGATTGTTTTCATTAGCTGATAGTCTGCGTAATTAAGTCGAGAATAAAATAAGGATGAGTTTGAACATGCTGCGAAAACAAGACAAAACTTTCCGCACTGTGCTATAATGTTCAGCCAAGAAAGATTAAAACTGATGCGAGGGCGTTGGGTCACGTAGTGACAAAAAGGGTATCAAGCTTAATTCAATGCCTGTGGACAGAAGTAAAGATTTTACAGTGGTGGTTTTTGGTGCACTGATTACTGAAAACTATATTTTGTATGCTTTTTAATTTACCTGCAAGAATGGTACGAGGAAGCTCGCTTGCTAATGAGCAAAAATTAGGGTGGCGTGTTGGCGACTTATGCAGGCTAGCGCATGAAGGCAACGGGGCTGGTAACACCAGAATAATATGCCACTACTCTGAAATGGGCCCACATCATTTCGTTTTCAAGTAACTGACGAATGGAAACTTTCAGACATTTAAAGCTGCTGTGTAAGACATTACCATGCATTCATCTCCAATTGTTGGGCACCTAACTTTAGGCTGATCAAAAACAATCGCATGAGGAGGCGAACATTCTGGCGACTGGCAACTAAGCAGTGGCATAACCAGGGGATGGCGAACCGGGCCTGCGTCTTCTCCCCTCTGTCCTCCCCGCCCCCCATTTTGATTTTTTTATTCTCAACATTCAGAGCAATTGACCATTTCCCTGCTAGGCCCCCACTTCGGATCAAAGTGGTGACGCCACCTCCCCCGGCAAAAAATTTCTGCCTATGCCCTTGCAATTGAGTAGTTTTGCTGTGCGAGCTACCGCACAGTTTGGATATTTTATTCACATGTGGGCTAAAGTTTATTATTTGTGAAACCACATGTAGGAAAAAAAAATAAGACTAGCCGAAAAAGTTGGACAGAACAAGGAGCAGTCGCTGCACTTCTAGAGAAGCGTGCCATATTGGGGATTTGCATGGGCATAGCAAGAGCAAAGTTATCTTCACAGCAAAGCAAACGCAATTTGGCAGAGCCGGCCTGTTTAGCAGACGACGCAGCGAAGACCCCACTTACAGCTGTCACTGCACTTGCGCGTCAGTTCGGCAAGCGCCTATGAGAGGCGCTTTGTGGAGTGCTGGCCTTACGGTGCAGTGTTCAAGGTGGAAGTAGACGCCTCTGTAACTTCACATGATTTTTTTCTGCAGGAACGTTCCGATTTGATGGTTAGCATAGCCTTGTTTGTACACGGTGTCCATTTTTGTGCTATGCAGTTAATATGTAGTTTGGAGAAAATTCAAGGGCTAATGTTGTCGCAATGTGAAGGTCTTGCTGCTGTCAATATATATTTTAAATTAAAAAGTTAGCTTAAAAGCAGCTGCACATGTCTTTCAATTTAGTTTACATGCACAAGCTTGTGTTGAAAATGCTTATGTTGAATTTCAATGGTGGAGTTGGAGCAAGTTTTTATGCGCATTTTGGAGCAAGTGTCTTCCAATGGCAGAGTGAGGGCAGGAGTCGAGAGTTCCAATGATAAGAGTCTGAGTGGAGTCAAAGTAGGTGTGACTCCGAGGAGCACGAAAAGTTGCTCCACCAACATTGGCGGAAGGACCAAATCTCAGTGTGAGGTTACTCCCTTTGAAACACTCGCGCACTTAAGGGTTCCGCCGCTGTCGTGTGTTTTAGCAGTAATGGTGGACGACATGGCTGACTGGGCAAATCAGCTACAGCTCTGGGTCGCTGATTTGCCCACTTGGCATGTCACCGACTCTGAGTGACACTGTAATAGTGACACTGAAACTACTGCATACAAGTGGTAATTCAACAGAATCCAACAGTGGAATCAGCGGAATGGAACAACCACACGCAAGGTATTCCTGGCTATTCTAAAACTTCTGCTTCCACCTTGCTTCCCATGCTTGCTTCAACAGCATGGATTGTGTTCCAATTGCGTATTTGGAGGCATTGCTCTACGCCAGAGTTGAGTGCTCGCTCGCAGTGTCCATCGACGGCTCTGACTCTGCCATTGGAATTTAACATTAGTCACATAACTGTACCAATTAACCCTTTAAGATGCTTTGTACGCAATTGTGTACACCCCTTGCTTTTGCTAGTTCTGTTGCCTAGTGGCTAGGAAAGAGCAGGATCTGTTGAAATTTAGATGAATGGCACCTCCTCTGCAATGAATGCATCTTCATGTAACTTCATTTTGCAATGTACTGCTGGATATCAGCACTTGGCCGAAGGTACTACCTTGTTGAAGGAGTGCCACCTTACACAAGCGAAGCCTGAAGTTTGATTCTATTTATGGAAAAGCAACATGAGAGACTTAAGAATAAATAGTTGTTTAATTGCAATTTAATTAGGATTGATTGATATAAAACACAAATAATATATTATGCCATTAATATTGCTGTAATGAAATATTGAGTGCCCTAAAATATAGTGTGTAAATTTGATGCATTTACGAACATTTTTCACAGGTTTGGCCTGAAAGGGATATGTGGCACAAAAACTGAACTGAAAAGAAACTTAGTGAATGCCACATCAGCTTACATTACATACTTTTAATGACTCTTATAGGTTTTGGGTGTTGATATTAATTTAATTCAGTGTTGTAAAAAAGTTAAACTTGACTTCTGCTGTTTTGTGGATTCAGGTATGGAAAATGTCCCAGTGGGGCAGACGACACCATTCCTGTCACCGACACAGACTATTGGTCCAGATCCCGTGCATGACTTGCCGGCCGAGCTGCTGCAGGTGGGATGGCGGCGCTTCTGGAGCAAGCGTGAAGGCCGGCCTTACTTCTTCAACAAACTGACAAATGAGTCCCTGTGGGAAATGCCACGGCTCAGCACCCCAGCTCAGGTGAATGTGAACCTCTGCCAAGCATAACATAAACCAGACACGGCTGGCTGTTGAGGGCTCAAGCACAACAGCTTTGTACTATGTATTCTGAAAGGTAATCCTGCAAATTTTCAATCCATCTTTTCAACTTAAGGCAGTGGTTACCTGTGCGGAGTAAAGTGTCTGTTGTAAGATGTGGAATAGTTCTCCATTATTCCATGATATCCCCTTCAGGTGCTAACTGTCTATGATGCAGTCAACAAATGCATCCAATTCGCACGGCATTATTCCAAGATACCCTGTACGAAATTACAAGATAGAAAATGATTGAACATGTTGTTTTGTGCGAGTTTCAGTAATGAATGTTGATTGGCATGTAATTGAATATGTGATTGTTCTTCAATCAGTCAGCTTCAGTCTTTGCATAAAAAGAATAAAATATTAGGCCGAAGTCGTATTCACAGTTTTTTTTTTTGTACTCATTTCGAGCAAAGGGAAAAAAAAAAGAATGCTCTTGACATTAGGAATGCTCTTAACATTGGTCCTCGAACGGGGCATGTTGAACAATCATGGTAATGTCTCTAGCAAAATAATCCTCTCCTGCAGTAGAAGAATAATGAAGTTTATTGACTGTTAGTTGTTCACTCAGGAAACCTCGACCAATGTGCACACTGTGTTTCAAACTATTTCTAGGAACACCCAGTGCCTTAAGGGGATATCATATGCACCTGTCAAACTTAAGTACAGTCGACTCCTCTTAAACAGAACTCGAAGGGAATCTTTAAAACTGTTCCATTTATGAGAAGTTTCATTTAAGCAAAGCACACTTATTTAGTTAATCAAAGCCTTTATTCAAATTGCACAAACCTCACCGTACTCATGAGGATGAGTAGGAGAAAAAAAAAAAGAGTGAAGGGTGGCTTGTATGGCAAGCTTGAGTTGTTTTTTCACAAGCTTGAGTTGTTTTTTCACATGCCTTACAAACTAGCCAGAAGTTCTGGACAAGCCTCATGCTCTAAATAGCGCTGCAAAAGTTCAACAGCCTCTTTAGCTGATCGGACTGGTGACACCACTGCACTGGCAATATTGTCATCACATTCATCGCTGGAAGGTTGATCCTCATCTTGCACTTCGACAATCATTTCCTTGACAGCCTCCTCATGAGAGGTACGAACATTTTCATCAATTGATTCGTAGTCCCGCAGCGTGAAAGGGGCAGAGGGCACGACCTCACTGAATACTGCCTCAATGTCGGCACCAGAAGGGCTTTCTTCTTAATCATGTACTGCTTCTTGCACTTGAAAGCCAGCATGATGAAAGCATCTGTGTATTGTTATTGCCTTCACTTGCTCCCAGACACGAGCCAAAATGTGGATGGCTGCCAATAATCTATGCTGTAGCATTTCCCGCTGTCTGCACAAAGCAGCATTCGATGAAGCAATTGTCTGCGGTAATGAACTTTAATATTCTTAATAACCCCTTGATTGGCTGGCAAGAACTCCAGAGTGATGGCTTGGAGTCTTTCAACCTGACCGTGGGCTGGGCAATTATTCACGATGAAGACAACCTTCCTGCCTTGCCTCGTAAATCTTGCGTCTTCCTCCCGTAGCGAGTTTTCAAAAATGGCCATGGTCATCCACCCTCTTCCGTTCGCATGGTACGCAACGGGAAGTGTCAAATGCCTTTGAAACAACTTGGTTGTTTTGATTTTCCTATTACCGACAGCTTCAATTTCTCATCTCCTGCCATGTTTGCGTCCACCAGCACAGTGATGGGATCTTTACTTCGTTTTCCTCCACTACAGGCTTCGCCCTTTAAGGTGAGAGTCTGATGAAAGTGCCTTATAAAAAAGACCCAGCTCATCAAAATTTCCTTAAGCCGCCCCTTTTGCCAGTCAGTGCAAATGTCTCTGTTGACCGCAGCACTCTCACCTGAGATTGCTTTGAAGACTAGGTCATGGCTTGTTTTGAAGTGGCTGAGCCATCCGTCGCTTAGGACGAAGTTCTCAACACTTGTTTGCATGGTGATCTCTCGAGCTTTCTGCTCGAGCATTGGTCCGCTTATGTGCAGATTAGAACTCCGTGCACGCTTGAACCACAAAAAAAAAACACCTTTTTCTAGTTGTTTAGATGTAAAGGTTCCGTTCTTTTTAGCGCCTTCAATCATTTCTCTGCCTTTGTAGATCCAGGACAGCGTCTATTTTGGGATGTTGTATTTTTTCGCCACTTCCGTCTTGGGCAGGCAGTTTCGACCGAGCTCCTGAAGAATTTTCAGCTTTTTTTCAAGCGAGAGCGCATGGTGCAGCCATTTTCTTTCCAACGGGCTGAAAGAACACCGTGATCCACACCACTTTAGCCGCACAAATAGGCCTAACACACAACTGACTCGCCGACTCTGTTCCCACCGCCACCACAAGGGAGAATGGCTACCAGATCGGCTTGTCTCGAGGTGCTGTGATGGTTGTGAGATTACCTTTGGCCTGAGCTAGTTTATGCTGTGTTTAGATTTTGTGCCGTTTATCCTTAGGTGACCAATAAGCACTGTTTCTATTAACTGATCAATTTTACTGCGCAACACATAAAACTCCAGCCATATGAGCCCGTTTAGTTCCGTTAATGGGGCATTTTCGTTTTTCAGAGAGTTTTGTTTAATTGGAGTCACTGTACGCGCATTAGATATGTGAGTCTCATTGAGTGCTCCTTCATGAAGAGTCTAGTGCATGAATGACAACAAGGCCCAGTCTCATAACAGGTTGCTGTATCTGTATGATTGTGCACTGTCACGAAATGCTTGTAGCATTACAGCAGTAATTTTTCTAGTGACTTTCAATCACCAGCTTCGTGGATTAGTTTACTTTTCACTACAGTCTAAATCCGTTACAACGAACGCCGCTTCAACGAAATTTCCGCTACAACGAAAAATTCACGATTCCCCGTCAGCAGTCCATAGGAGTCAATGCATAAATATTGTCGCCACAAGGAACCTTTTTTCTTCAATCGTCCCGCTTTAACGAAATTTTACGATGCAATTCCAGGCTCAGATACTTATTGCTATGCAGTAAACCCAATCTTTAACACTTCTATGCATTTTCAGAGCCTGAAAATGCGTCAACGAAGTCTAAAACACGCATTGGCAGCACCAGAAACCGCCGCTGTTCAGCAAGCATGGGCGCCGCCATTGCTCAATAGTGATGGCAATGAGACTGCCATGCTTTTGTTTTGCCACTGGCTTGCTTTTGAGCCGCGGACAATCCGAAGCTGAAGCTCAGTCACTCAGTTCATGGTTTTCTTCTCGCAGCTGCTGGGTGCAACCGCGGCACGATGCATTTTTCGATTCTGATGCTTATCAATATGTTCACGCTTGGCCAGTGTGGTAACGAATCAGAGCGGCTGTTTGTCCGAATCATCAACAAAAGCAGCTAGCCGTGAGTGATGTATAATAAGAATGACATAGAATAATGCAAAAGTCGCCGCTCTACGACAACACCCTGCCTCCATTTCGGCATTGTCGGATACTTTTGATGGCAGACAGCTGCTGGTGTTAACGTGTTAATGCAATTGTTTGGTTTGTCCACGAAAGTGGTGTTAGGCGTTGTTTTAGCGTGCTTTTCACCATGGACTCACTATGCATGGGTGAGAATCTCTTCGCGACGCTGCTGGAAAAGAATATGAAGCAGCGGACATTTTTTTGAATTTTGAGAATAAACATCCTTTTGTTTTGCTAGCTCAAATCAGCTATATTTTTTTTCAATTTCACTACAACAAAATTTTCACTTCAACAAATTTATTTCCACGCCCTGTCAGTTTCGTTGTGGCGGGGTTTGACTGTATACAAATGCATAAAATGTTATTTTTTCCCCGGCAATGCTTTCTCGGATCTGATTTCTGGCTGTTGTTGATTCGATTCATTAGGTTTAGTGCTTACTGTTAAAAAAAACGTTTAGAAGCAGTAGCTACTGTGGCTCAGAAAAAAAGAGTTCTTTATTACATATGTTGTTGAATGTTTTGATGCTACGGCTATTATTTTCGTTCTTCACAATAGCCAGTCTATGAGGGATCATTCAAAGTTGTTTATAACATGTGTTTTATCTCAATGAAGGGACTCCTGCACTGCGAATGGCTTGCTTATAAGTAATTAACCTAATTCACTTCAGTTCCTTTTATTTTTTTAAAACCATCTTGCAATGGCTAAAGTTCTGCAGCTTTTAGTGCCAACAGTTTTGATTGATGAAAATATCATTTACCCGAATTATGTTCTTTCTCAATTGATGTGTTGGTATTTCTTATTGTCTTGCTGAGTTTCATATGTGTCTTGGCCTTTTGATTGTGTGTGTGTGCACACTATGTTTTATGTTCAGTCCATATGTGAATGTGTACATTTTATTCACTTTTTAAACACAGGATATTTCCAAAATATAAATAGAAAAATCAAAGCATATCCACGGAGTTAATGATGGTGAGTGTGGCGAAGCGTCCGTCAGCCCGTCCGTTCATTCTTGCTTCCGTCCGTCCGCGCGACCATCCATGCGTCCGTCCATCTGTCCATGCACCCATCCATCTCTCCATCCGTCTTCTAGTCTGTCCATCCGTTCGTGTGTCCATCTAGTAACACTCAAAGTACCGCCATCTCGCATCCCCTGTGGCACATACCCGCTCCGTGCGTCCGTGCGTCTGTCTAGTGAACACTCCAAGTACCGCCATCTCGCATCCCGGTGGCTAGGTACGACAATGACGGAGAATGGACAGACCCATGCCTTAAAAAGCTTCGCCCCTAAAATTAGCAGGCAGGTGCTGTAATACAGGTGAGGAGTTTCTGAAAACTTGCACATGGTTGGGGGGGGTGTCTTTATTTAACGGTACACAAACTGTTGTTTCGTTTTTATTGGTCATTAGTTTGAAATTTGTCCCATGCGTTGGTTATCTAACCTCTGTAAATTGGCTGAACTGATTATAAGTTTGAGTTCTACTGCTTCATCTTTAATGCTTGCTTTGAAGTTTTGTGTGTCTTGGCTACACTTGTCCTAATTAAAGATAAAGCTTGACATTTTTTTGTAGAGGCGTACGAATATTTAAAAACATTGTGTAACGCATCGAATTACGTTCTGTTTCATTCAGTACTTCTATCGGACATTGTATCTCAGAAATACGAAATATTTTCAATAACAAATACCGATCAAAAAAAGCTCAAAGGAATGAAACAGTGGTACATAGAAGAATAACTTTCTGTGTTTTCATTATCAAATAATCAAGATGCATGGAGCCCAAGTTATTGCGGCACTGTCAACGCTATGTCGATCACAGAATTAAGTTTTTGCTTAAAGCTCCAGGGTTGCTGAAATGACAGTCATCAATTTCAGAATTTCATTATTACATAGAGGCTGATGTTGGCTAAAGAATTTTGTTAAATGTTTATATATATATTTTTTTTATATAAGAGCTGTTGACAAAGTGCCGCCTTGAATGCTGTAGCAACTCCTGTATTTTAACCTGCAGTGACAAAATATTTCTGAGGCTTTAGTTGCTGCTCTATGCGAGCTTGCCTCACTTTACTAAGTTGTATTTTTATCAGTAAAAAATAGTCTTAAAGTTCTTTTGTTGAAGCTTAAAAATATCTTTTTTTTTTCAATTAAAATGTTGTATAATTTGTGGGCTATTTCAAAAATCATTGCATTATTATATTCTAGGGCTGCATCAAAAATGGTTGCTGAATTGAATAGTGATGATACTAAATCAAATACTGTTTGAATTGTTTTCTAATAGCATTCGATTTGGTTCACAAAATCACTATTCACACACCCCTTATTCTTTGATTTTTACAGTTTAACATAATAACTAATGCAAAACTACATCACCATGTCACACCAACACAAAATGTAAGTGGTGTGAAGTAATGTCATTAGCCTAATCAACAGAATCGTAGGCCAGCTCACGAAAAGGCTCTTGAACCACTTTTTTTTTATCTAATCATAAAAAGACTTCAGTATTTATTGCCTCATCAACCAATTGTGGTGGGAATCAATGGTATGTGAATACTGTAACTTTCAAATATTTTTGGTTAGTATTTACCACTTGATTCGATTCACACTGCAGTTTTACTCTTCGAAGTGTTCGGACTTCTGGAAAATAAGTGTAACGGTTTCATTCGCTAAAGATCAAATCACAGCGCTTCTAAATGATGCACGTGAATGTGAATCTCCACGCTAACTTAAACCTATTTTTAAGGTTAATGGCCTTCACCACACCCTGACGCTCTTTTGGACAGGATGGCTCGACCATTGGGCTTAGACTTTTTTAAAAAGCGTGCATTGTAAAAGTGCGAAGTGTAATGTCCTTTTGCCGTACTTTATCGATAAAAAAATAAATAAAAGCAAGCACACTGCACCCTTATAGAAAATGTAGTTTTCTCTGCTGGGAGTTCCTTTTGTTCAGTGATCTAGCTTTGCTGACTTTGAGGTCACTTGTTGAAACAGTTCGATTGTGTGCACACTCAAGGGCCGTAAACTTGACAAGCTCGGTCTACACGGAGCAGCTTGAGAAAGCCGGCAAGCTTGCCATTGAAGTCTGAATATTTTCACGTTTTCAGGTCGTAGAAACTTTTCCTGGTTGACGTGCAGCTGAACATCTTGATTGGTTTGCAGCACACACGAACACAGATTTGGGATATACAAAATAGATGGAGCATTGCTGTCCTCAGTGTGCCAACTATTCTTTGATATGCACCTTAATAATTTAAAGTGCGTGCACCATTTCCACTTTTCTGGGAATGAATTTGGTACAGACAGACTACACTCGAACCACATTATAACAAACTTGCCTCTTACATGAAAATAAGTCCGTTATATCTGAGAGTTCATTATAAAGGTTTATTCTTAACACGAAATCTATCACTAGACTATTTTTCATTTACGTCGTTATAACCGATATTTCGTTATATCGAGGTTTCTGTATATAGCCAAGCACGAATTCAGCCTCAGTGGACTATACAATAGGGACACTATACAATAGGGACACAGGGAAACAATGACTTGGTTTAGATGGATAAACTACCCTCTAAGAACACTAATTCCATAAGCTTTCACAAGCTCATTATTAATGGAGAAACAAGGTTAAAGTTTTTTTTTTTAACTTTCGCACCAAAATCTCCACGTGTGACGTAAGAAATTTAAAAATCTGTTTCCATGTTTTCATGACATTGGCTGGATGAAAGTTTCTGAAACTTCGTATGCTAGGTCTGTGGTGCCCACAGATGACAATGTATTGAAATTTTATTAAGTAGAAGCCATGCAGGACCCAGTAGATGCCTGCAAAATGTACTACGTCATGGTGTGTGGTGCAGGAATCTCGGTGGCGTCTCCACCCGCATTTTCTTTTCTCTCGATTTCTCGCTTATCAAGCATCTAAACTCAGCAGAGGTGGTGTTTTGGGGATTATGAAATTGTACTTTACTAACATACGAAAAATTATCTTGCTCTTTAGTGTCCCTTTAAAATGCATTCTATCGCCATTTTGTAGTGGCGGTGTCACTACGCCTTACCCTGACTGTCAGTTGTTGCTAATGCAGCAAAAGTGGTTTAGGCTTCATCTGTATCTACTCATTTTGGAAAACATGCTTTCTGAACAATGTCTTGGCTCTGCAAAGCCAGCCTGCGATATTAAATTTGTTTGTATCACCCTAAAGATAGTGAAATATCAAGTCGTCCTGGCTAGTGCTATTACTACATGTTACGTCAACTGCGTCGCTGTGTGATAGCTATGAATGAAGGAAAGTGTAAATTTAAGAGCTCGTATTTTTCTCATTTGTTAGACAGAATATTAAAGAGAACGAACAGACAACAATGCCAGGGAAAGTATAGGGAGCGTTATTAGAAGTAATTGTAACGTAAATGTGAAGAAGAAAAAGTGGATGAAAAGATAACTTGCCACTGGCAGGATCCGAACCTGCGACCTTCGAATAACACGTCCGATGCTCTACTATTCAGCTACCATCGCCGCAATCCCCCCCTTCCACTTTATGTGCATATAAACGTAGGAGCGTCAGTCAGCACCACCTGTTTCCACTACGTACACAGTGCTTACAGTAACTTTTGGATTACCTTTCACTAGTGCAAGGCCCTCTGTGAAGGACACCCCACTTAGAATTCACTTACTGTAATACAGTATACTCAGTAAACGGAAATCTGTTAAACAGAACTGCTGCTTAAATGGAACGCTTGTCTCTGATATGATTGGTTTCTTGCTTTTGTGTTGCTGCGCTGCTCATCTTTCAGTTAGCGGAACTCCTCTTGAATGGAACATATCTTTCTCGTCCCATCGGGTTCCGTTTAAGGAGAGTCTACAGTGCTTGTGTTATACTTTGCAGGATATTTCATGTTGTGACATAAGTTATTTATTATTAACCTTATTTGGCTGGGCTTATATTTTCTTGACACTGAAAATGTCTTGTCTCTGTGACAACTCGCTATATACTACATGAGTGGGAACACAACAATATCAAGCCAACAAATAAAGGCAAGAAAAGCATAGGGGACATTTATTATAGCTTTCAGTTTGTAAAACAAACATAAATATTGAGAAAAAGAGGGTCAATGTCATTTAGTCAAGGGGTAGAGAGTTAGGCTGTGAATTTATGGTATCTTTAATAGAAAGATTGATTTAATGGAAGTAGATGAAGTATTTAGGCCAACTTTAACAAGAAAAAGTTTTTCTTTTCTTGTTTGTCGCACCTGATGGCGCGTGTTACCACCCTGTTTTTTTTTTATATAAAAAAGGACGCTCGTCGCATCCATCCATCCAGGCTAAGTTTAGTGAATATCAGATTAAGTTAAAATAAATTATAGTGCACACAACCTATGCATTAGTGAGTAACTTTTTTTTTCTCTTTAACCTGTTTGCAGTATGACCCACTCACTGACCCGCTGGGGATCCAAGGACTGCCAACACCTGTGGATCCAGGCACACCACCTGGTCCCTCACACCTTCTTCTCCCATCTCCGCCACCAACGTCCAGCCCTGTGCTTTTACCTCGAGCTGACAAACGACGAGCTTCTGATGATGCTAATCCAGCAGCAACCAAGAAATTTGTGCTTAGGTAATGTGTAGCTTTTCTGGTTAGATTTGTGCATCTCTAAAGGGCTGATGTTTCAGTTCCCATACAAACTTAACTCATTCGCATTCATTTTTTAGGACATCATAATAAATCTCTTGGTAGCATTCTGCTTCAGTTAAGTAGATGGCACTCATTTTCTCGCATTAAGATTTGTTCAAACAGATTTCTGCAGGGATGTCATTAAGAACAATTCACTTTCATGAGATTTCATCTAAGTGTGTACTAAACTCTGTAGCGTGTAGCCAAGAGCGCGTCTTGCACCTTGGAAGATATAGCAGATTTGACACTGTGCCGAAAATTCCGCCATTATACTGAATTTAAAATGTAGTGCATAAAATTGTGTAGTGGAACCGAAGTTGTAAAACTTTCACTGGACTGAGTATAAATGTTTAAACGACCTCCGAAAATTGTTTAATACACTCAAACCTCGTTTTAACGAAGTTGAAGGGGACCCACAATTATTTCGTTATATTTTGTTATATCAAATAGAAAAGTTTGTGGCAATGTAAGCTCAGATGGGCGCACACCGATAAGCATGCAAAGAAGGAAACCGCCTCGCGGCCCGATGTAGCGCTACGTGACCACGTGTGCGACGAAAAATAAACACAGACCAACCTCATTAACTTCCGGTTAATTCGAACTCGCTCCGAGCTCCCGTCAAAGCTATGTGTATTCCAATGGGCGAAAACGCCCTGTAATTGGAACGCGCAAATACTTGCGTCGATAAATTTGAACATACCGCGCTCTGAAAATGCTCTCAGCACCATGTCTAATCTCGGGCACAGTGCACATCCCTACTATGTGGCCGCTCCAGAAAGCAGAGCACTTTCGCCCAGTCACTTCGCCTTGAGAGTACAAGGTAGAAGGTATACCAGCTGTCTTTGATGGCTGCCGAAATAGTGAGTGTGCCAGCGATCATACTCTTAAATCAAAGCTCATATAACCAGCCCCCCTTTGTGGTCCTAGTTCCTTCCTGCTCCTTGAAAACTGGCGGCGCGTTCTTCTCTGCTAGAGTAATAATCGATGGCAGGCCTGACACACGGGGCGATGTTACCGCATCCATCCTCCGTGAAAAGGAGATATGTCGGCTCTTTTATCTCTGCTTTATTAGCGTTTGTCGCCTCCGCTCGCGCTCTTTTACCCACATGCAAAACATGATGCGCGGGAGGATGTTATTAATTTGCACAGTACTCAAAACATGACGGTGATGGCCAGTGGCGTAGCCAGGCAAGGGGACATTTGGAACGTCGAAAAAATTGGACCTGTATGTCTGAAAGGGATTATTCAAAATTGCTGCCCCTTTCTCCTGCTTTTCTCACATTCTCTCTGCCTGTGTAGCATAAGGTATTTTTTTCAGTTTGTCATCCTCTTACCCTTCTTTAGAGCAGTGTTGAAGAAAAATACGAGACTCAACAGGTGATGCTTGCCTTTGTGGCCATGCCATTCCATCTTTTCGTTAATCATCAGGTTGTCCCAGAGCGTCAGTGTTGTTCCATTAGTAACAGTGCAGATAACAGTTGCCCAACACATTAAAAATGTAGTGCGCAGAGACTATTTACTTCCTATCATTTGGAATGTTGTGTATTTTGATGAACTGATATTACATGGTACTTCATGGCCAACTAATTGAAAGCAATAAACTTAACGAGAAATTGGAAGAGAGACTCCATGGACGAAAGCTGGTAGCAGTTTTATATGCGAGGGGGAGTGGGGGAGGGTGTAGTGCCAGCTACGCAATCGCACTAGGAAAGAAGACGAGTTATCACTGGCACTGCAGCCGTTGCTTCAGTTCTCGTTTGAACTGCGAAGGAAATGATGAAACAGAAGCCATGCGATGAAAGATTACCATGGAGTACAATGGAAACTACAAGCGTGGGGGAACTGTCGAAAGCTAGTGGCACATGTTGTGCGATCAATGTTGGTTTTGCACTGTTTTGTGGGTCGTAATACGAACGAGATGTGCATAGTGACTTGTCGTATAGCAGAAGCCTTTAATGCATTGTATATATAGGAAGTTTACTGCAACTCTAATCTGTTTTGAAATGTAGAATGTCACAAAATGTGGGGTCACAGTCTGGTTTCTGCTTTATGTCAGAAGGTGGTAGGCCCTTAATGTTCTGCCCCTGAGTAACTGTTGATACATCAAGGTTGCATGCTGTGTTTCTTTTATGTCAAGCAGGTAAGCTGCGCAAGATTGTTTGTTAATCTTCATCATCATCATGAGAAGTTTGGGTGCTCAGATTGTTTTTATTTCTGCAGTGGGCCATTTGACCTCGAAGTTCCGACCAACGTTGTCATCTGGGAGCGGTCTCCAACGCTAATGCCTCCACCACATCCTGATGTGGAAAACTTGCGCTCTACACTCACCACCCGCTTGCGAAACAACTATCATGAAATGTGCCACTCTAGAGAAGGCAAGTGAAAAAATACACGTAATAGATGAATTATGCTTGCAGTGCAAATAAACATTTATATGGAAAATGCTCACTTCTTTCATCTGGAGATGCAGTTTTAGTTCAGTGTGCTGTGTAAAGCTTTTTCATGGATGATGCGTTTAACGGTAGTACCGTATTTAGTCGCATAATTCTCGCACCCCCTACATCGCCCCAAAAAAATACGATTCTTTTTTTCCTCGAGTAATTATCGCAGCCCCGAAAACTGCCGCAATAATGTCGTCTGCTCGTTCCAGCCATTGATGATGATAGCGCGCACCATCTGGCGCCATCTCTTAAGCATCAAACGTATTGCGCGGAGATCCAATCAAATCCGAGCCAAGCCGAAGTGGCCAGTGCGCGTTGCGGCGTGTTTTGTGTGTTGTGTCGGTAATCTTGGCACGTTATGGGGCGATACTGAAGCCACACAGCTGCTTCAAGTTGCAAGTGATAGATCATGCGCTAAACAACGTCAACAGGGCCGCCGGTAGGCCCTTCGGAGCCTACGAGTTTTGTGTTCTCTACTGGCGACGGCAGCTGAAGGCCACCAAGACGCGTTGGGCCTGCCGTGTGCCTAAAACTGGGATTGATGGTAAAGTTTATTTCTTCACAACGGAACTGCAAACGATTCTGTTAAATAGCCATCAGCCCAATACTGACGTCCTACGCTTATTTTTTGAGGGCTCCTGTTGAGCGTCGACTGTTACCTCTACGCCCACAAGCTTCGCGTATGGTATTCTAATTCTCGACTATTTGCTTTCATTTTTGTGTCTCAAATAAATCTTGCCTTGTGTTGAACTTCTGCTTTTATTGTTGAGGTAAGTTCTAATTAGTACTTCTTAAAGCTTGCTGTAAGGTACTTTTGTGAGAATTCCGATTTGCAGCCACTTCGTTTTCTTTTTCGCTCTCCGAGTTTTCGTAGAAAGTTTTCCCCACGTAATTCTCGCACCCCCCGACTTTGCATCCGTTTTCTGGCAAAAAAAGTGTGAGGATTATGCGAGTAAATACGGTAAAACAAAAAAATCTCACTGAAGCCATTGTTTCAACAAAAAGACTTATCTTCCTCAGGAGAGCAGCGTAAACTAGTCTTCGTAGTCAGCGTAAACTAGCCACACAACTAGTCAGCGTAAACTAGCCACAGTAGTGTAGTGCTTATGGTGTTGGACTGCAGACTTAAAGATTGTGAAATTGAATCCCGGCCGCCCCGTTTGTATTTTGGTGGCGGCAAAATGCCTGAGGTTCGTGTTCTTAGATATAGGTGCTTGTTAACGCTTTCTTTCCTGTTGACAAGTATACTATATTTACTCATGTAATCTTCGCACTCACATACTTCTCACACACCCCACATTGCCGAACAAAAAATACGATTTTTTTTTCCGTGAGTAATTATCACATCCTTGAAAATTACAGCCAACTACTGATGATGACAGCGCATAACAGCCTGGTGCCATTTCTTAAGCATTATGCATACTATCAACACACGGAGCCCTAATCCAAGTCAAGCCTAAGTGGCAAGTATGTGTTGCGGCGTGTTAGGATACGTTTTGTCCATTCACTGGTTATGTTATGGAGCGAAAAGGAAGCTACACGGTTGCTTTCAAGTTGAAAGTGATTGACCATGCAATAAACAATGACAATAGGGCCGCTAGTAGGCACTTCTGAGGCGATGAGTTTTGTGTTCACTACTGGTGATAGCAGCTGAAAACCACCAAGATGCGCTGGGCCTTCCATGTGCCTAAAACTGGGGTGGATGGTAAAACTTTATTTCTTTAGAAGGTAACGGCGGGCAATTCCGTGTTAGATAGCCATCAGCCCAAGGTTGACGTCATACGCTAATCTTTTGTGGGTTCCAGTTGAGGGATGAACGCTAATGCTATGCCTGCAAGCTTTGCATCGGTGTTCCAAAAAGCTGTACTACACTCAAACCTCCTTATAACGTAACGGGATATAACGAAATAATGGATATATTAAAGTAAATGAAATTCCCCTTCAAAGCTTTATTAAGAACCATGCATTTTAAATTTTGTTGTAACGAAGTAAAATCGACTGGTAACTGGATAAGGTGAACTAAATTAGTCTATAAAAAAAAAAACTGACCATAGTGTGTCAAGTAAATCATTTTCTACGTAGTTTGACACTCGTTCGGCGCGGCTCTTTCAAAACTTTAGCACCAACCTTACAGCCACGCCGCGCGTGGCCAAGAGTCGTCCTCCTCACACAGCCAGTGGAGAGGATTGAGGAAGCGCTCAGCGGGTCACATGACCGAGAAGCGGCGCCGCGCTGTAAGGTGATTTCCCTCTCCGTGCCTTAAAGACGACGGCAACGACTGCGTCACCACTGCTATTTTCTGCACCGAGAAAGGAGGACTCTTCGCGACAGCATTCGTTTTTTTTTTTTTCCTCTCTCTCCGCATGCGGCCTTGAAAGGAGAAGGGTCTCTGCGTGCAGAGACGGGAAAGGGAAGAGCGTGGCACAGGCGCGTCGCAGATCGGCATTTGAGAGAGAGCAAAGAATCAGCCACAGTATTTTCTTTCCTTCTTCGCGCGCAGTATTGAGAGGAGCCACCGCGAGATTAGACATGGTGCTGAGAGCATTTTCAGAGCGCGGTATGTTCAAATTAATCGTCGCAAGTGCTTGCACATTCCAATTACAGGGCGTTTTCGCCCATTGGAATACACATAGCTTTGACGGGAGCTCAGCGTGAGTTCGAATTAACCGGAAGTTAATGAGGTTGGTCTGTGTTTATTTTTCGTCGCACGCGTGGTTGCGTAGCTGTACATCGGGCCGCGAGGCGGTTTCCTTCTTTGCATGCTTATCGGTGTGGGCCCATCTGCGCATACATTGCCACAAACTGTTATAATTGCTATAACGAAATAATAGATATAACGAAATAATTGTGGATCCCCTTCAACTTCGTTATAACGAGGTTTGAGTGTATTTTCTTGCAGCTTATGTATCTCGAATAAATCTTGCCTTGCATTGAACGTGTGGTTTTAATGTTAAGTACTTCTGAAATTTCGTCAGTTGCTAGTATGAGAATCCCATTTTGTGGCCACTTAGTTTTCTTTACTTTTTTTTCTTTCTCTATACGTTTTCGCAAAAACTTTTTCTTGTGTAATTCTGGCACCCCCAACTTTTCATTGGTTTTCCGCAAAAAAAAGTGCGAGGATTATGTGAATAAATACAGTAGTGATCATGAAAGTTTGTACCAAAAATGACCGATGACAACTAAACGCAAAAATTGGTCTTTTGTGGAACCAATGGTGACTACACTTTCATAGTTGTTTCTTGACTCTACATGGCCACACTTGGCCATGTTGTGCCACTTTTGTTTCAGTTTTCATATTTATAGCATTTTATTGCCATGCAGTCAAGTCTTCTTCTAGTTATCTGTTTTTATGCACTAAGTGAAACAAATGATTGAATCGAATTAATACTACCATTTTACTCAGAGAAAAAGAAAACTCGCGCAAATTGAGTGAAGGAAGAATGAGGTAAATTTGGTGCAATTTTTTTGCTTTCTTCTCTTTCTCTTTTTATTTTTTTTCTGTAGTGAAAGAAAACCACGTAGTCAACGTTTTCGCAGCATTCCACTACAGCGTCTTTTATATTCATATTATGGTTTGGAGACTCAAAGCACCAACAATTAAAAATTCATGGCCCTCTTTGCATGGGCCACAGAAGTAACAATTTAAACCTAAAGTACAGTATACTCACAATAGTTGAAACTTTCAGCTAAAGGGGAAGAACTCTAGTGCATTTTTGACCATACTGAGATAATGCTGCTTTTCAGTAGTATTATCAGTCCTGTAACAGCTTGGGTGGTTCGTTTTGCCCAGGCACTTGTCAGACATGGTAATTAGGCAATAAGCGGCGAGACAAAAACCGAAACCGGGAGCTGCTCCGTCATCCATGGTGGATATCAGATGGCGTCACGAGATCCGTTGAACCCCGCCATGGCTGGCCAGGGTGTAAACACAGCGCGAAAAGCAAGTTGGCGATGTCATCCGACGCAGAATCAAGCTGTGATAGCTCGTCTAAACTTATCAGTGACAAGTTAAACGATGACTGCAGCTGCTATCCTAGTGCGGAAGCATCTCTTTTTGGTTTTGACCCGCCTCTGCGTGAAGCATCTGACATGCCTGAAATCAATTTCCTCGTTGCTCAATATTGTAAGACCCGGCCAACGACGACTTACACGCTGTATGCAGCTGACAAAACTGAACTGTTCTCGCGTTGTCGTTGCCTCATAGAAGAAAGCGCGCGCTGCATCCGCCTGCTGGGAGAGGTGGGATTTTCGAAAAAGAGTAGTCCTTACGTCACATCCACAGGGTGGCCCGCGTTTGCAAGTGTGATACCAAAATCAGCTACCAATTTTGAAACTTGTTTTCTAAAAAACTAAATGACTTACAATTGTATAATTTGGCACATATCACCACGGTACCGACGAGAACACAGGTTCAAAGTTTTATTGAAATCGGTAAATATCGAAAAAATGCCAGAGTTCCCCTTTACTGGAGTAAGACGGTTAGTTGGGCCAGTTGGTTAGGATCCATCGTGAACTTACTTACAGCGCAACACCAGAAAAAATACAGGACAGGGAAGGAGCAAAAGAGAAAGAAAAGACAGCGCCGTCTTTTCTTTCTCTTTTGCTCCTTCCCTGTCCTGTATTTTTTCTGGTGTTGCGCTGTAAGTTCACGATGGATTCCCCTTTAACTCGTATATACGTAGTGTCCTACATGTAGGACAGTGAAACTTTTCAGTGTAACTCTAATGTTTTTTTTTTGTAAAAAAGGTAGCGCCGCTTAAGGGGTGTTTATGATGCCCTGTCCTCATCACATGCAATTCTGATTTGATTGATTGATTGATATGTGGGGTTTAACATCCCAAAATCACCATATGATCATGAGAGACGCCGTAGTGGAGGGCTCCGGAAATTTTGACCACCTGGGGTTCTTTAACGTGCACCCAAATCTGAGCACATGGACCTACAACATTTCCGCCTCCATCAGAAATGCAGCCGCCGCAGCCGGGATTCGAACCCGCGACCTGCGGGTCAGCAGCCGAGTACCTTAGCCACTAGACCACCGCGGCGGGGCTCACATGCAATTCTGGGTGATCGCTGGGCTACAGATAGACAAATACTTGCAGTCACGAAATGGCTATTTTGTGTGTGTATAACTGAGCATTATACCGCGAAAGACAAAATATAAGTAATATAAAGTCAAATTGTTCTCGATGCTCCTGATATATTCGTCGATTGTTCATCAGTTATTGGGTGTGCAGTAACTTATGTATGGCAGTGATAGGCACTAATGTTTTTTGTTCATGGTGTGTCAAACATTGGTGTCCTACGTATAGGACAGCTCTAAAATCATTGTTCAAAAAAAAAATTTTTTTTTTCAAATAAGAGCCTTATTTTGTTTTCTGAGGTCGCAGAAGCAATCATTTTGGGGAAATAAATTAGTTTTGTTAATTTTTCTAAGTTTTGGTAAGCATATATAGGTTAATTCGAACAAAATTCAATTTTTTGGTTGGCCCTCCATACTTTCATTGTATTTAAAAGCCTTTTAATTCATACTCATCATTTGGTTAATTCATACATTTTGCGATCTCATAACGGAAAATATCTGCTGCTTTCTCACTACTATTTAAAAATTTGCATGCTTATATAATCCTAACAGTGTAAAAATGACAAATAAGCTCCTTAGGCCTTCGAGGAAAAAGGTTTTGCCAGTAAACTAATGTTCTAAATGGAGCAAATACATGGTTAACCGTAATGCTTCTCAATGGTATAGAGAGGTTTGTGTTGAAGGCGCATATAGCAAAATGCAGTTGGCGATTCAAATTTCTTTAAAAGGCAGTAAATGGCAAATTAACTAGTGGACCTTACACCTCTGTTTTTTTTTTGTTGGGTGCAGTTAGGGTTTAAAGATGCTTAAAAAATTTTTAAATGTGATAAAATTTATGCCTGATCATAATGTGTGGTGTCACCTAGCCCAGATTCATATATCTGAGAACATCTGATAATTTAAGCTTTTCGATAATTCAAACGAAATTCTGAGGTCCCTTCGAGTTTGAATTAAGCAAAGCCGACTGCAATAGTACCAGTCTAGTTTGTGTGTGTAGTGTACAGTGTGGGTTCAAATGAAAGCAAATCACTTGTCTATGTACTATCAAGGCCTCATCACGAGCAATGGGCTTTGATGTTAAGTGTGTATACTGAACTGCAAGTAACAGGCCACATGCAACTGCAGCAGCAGTTGCTGTATTGGTTGGGCAAATATGCCCAACCATACACATGCATACACATTGACATGCATACACATTGATGGAATATAGGCGAGTGGAGCAGCGCTGTGGCACTACAGACAGGGTCTTATTGAGCCTTATGGGTTGAAAGTTTGAGGAGCCATTAGGTCGTTGTAAAAAGTTGTGCCATTGATGATGTAAACTGAAGCCTCATCTCATAATGCCTCTTTGTAAGGCTTTTGTTTCCGGACATTAGATCCAATACACCAATGTGTGTTATCTTATTTATTGTAAAGGTATTTGTAGGTGCCGATCGAGCATTTTTCTCTTTGCCTCCCTAGGAATTGAGTGCCCAAAAGAATCTTTCATTCGGTGGTTGATGGAGCGCAAAGTTGCGGACAAGGGTCATGACCCATTGCTGCCAAGTGCATGCCATCCAGAGGTCTCACAGTGCATGTACCGGGAGATTATGAACGACATCCCCATCAAGCTTGTGCGACCAAAGTTTGCTGGGGACGCTCGCAAGCAGCTCTCCAAGTATGCAGAGGCGGCCAAGAAGATGATCGAGTCACGGTATGGCAATTATGCTTCCATCCCTTATTATAGCAATGAACAGGGCCAGTTGGTAGAAGAGCCAGGGTTGAGGCCAGTTGGTTGGACATAGTGAAAATTTTCAGCACGCTACTAGAATTGAAAGACGATTTAGATAGAAGGGGAGGGCATAACACAAGTTCGCACTTAAGCATTAGTTTGTTAGCCCTTGTGTTTTCCTCTCTCATCCTTAGTCATCTGTCGTTTTCTATTGGTGCGCTGCATATTTTTACTAGTTGTTAGACCTGCTTGATTGCATTGTGCTTAGTATTATGCTGGGGGTTTTACAGTGAAAGCTGTTATGAGATCAGAACGAGGTTTGCATGCCTGGTAGTTGTCTGTAACCATTATCGCGAAAGGTAAGAAAAAAAGTAAATAAAAAGATGAAGCACACAATGGTATTCGAACCCGGGTCCCCTGTGTGCCATCGCAGTATTCTACCACAGAGCTAAGGCGGTGCTTGAAACTCCGTTGCAAACTGGCCTTAGGCAGGCTTGATGTTGAGAAAGGAATCCCGTTAATATGCGTAATAATGTGTTTTAGATCAGCAAAGGAGCAGCCAGGCATCACACAATACGAATTACATAACGAGTGGGCCGTCAAATGCTCCAACACATTACAAAAGCTTCAGGCATAATTCTTCGTCATCAGCCGCTGCACCGAAAAATTGCACAGAATTTCTTGCCAGTGTGTAGCGGGTACCACGATTCTCTGAAGGACAAAGTGATGTGGCAAAAGTAGCTTAAGGAGTGTTTTGAATACCATAGTTCATATTGTCACAAGACTTCGGAAGTTCAGAGGTATTTTAATTAACCAAGATCTAGCCAGCTCTCGAAAAGCGCGTCTGTCGCGACTGGCTCTCGAGCGAAAAAAAAGCATGCGGTCTTTACTTTTTTTTTTTAGAGCGAGAGCCGCTCTTGCTCTCAACCCATTACAGGTAGATGGTATTATCCCTCCTTCCAAAAAATGCAAAAAAAGATAAAAAGAACGAGAAAAAAGGAAAAATACATAGCATGGCCCGATGCTATAGCATAAACACGGGAAGAAAAAAAAAAGGAAATAGAAAACCCAGATACAAGGAAAGTAGAAAATAAAGAGCATGACAATAAGAAAAAAAGTCATGAACTAACAAGCAAGTTACAAAAGTAAACATCACAAAGACCAGCGAATTATCAAAAAAAGAAAGTTAAGAACATGCAGTGAACGGTTTCATGCGCACAACATTAACTATGTTAGGGCTCGGCCATGTCCTGGTCCGTGCCTGCAGTTTGTGTCCGAGACCACTTTGTAGTTCACGTCACTGATGCGGCGTAGCACTTTGTACGGGCTGAAATACCAGCTAAGTTTTCACTAAAGCCTTGCCGGCGCACGGCCGTCCACACCCAAACTTGGTCAGTGGGGTTGTAGACCACTTCCCCGTGGCGGGTATTACAGTAAAACCCCGTTAATTTGGACTTCACGGGGCCCGGGGAGAATGTCTGAATTAACCGAGGGTACGAATTATAGCGAGTACGAACAAAACACTTGAATAATGTCTCCTACACCATCAGACTTTTATTTATTAAAAGAGTCTGTGATCGCGATTTGCTTCACGGAGGCAATGTGCGATGAAATCACAATTTTGCGAAGTTCTTGCAGGTGGCTTAGTCCGTGCACACTGTCCGAGAAAAGCATGCATATGTCCTTCAAAACGGCCAACGCTTGCGCAGCCACTGTCATAATGTGGCGTGGACGCTCGTCAGCATCACTTACATTCACGTCAGCCGATTCCCCTTCGCCATCCAAGACTTCGGCGACAATATTGCTGTCGGTCACTGTGCCAGCCACGGCAACATCGCTGTCAATTGCGAAGTAATTGCCCAGGGGCACATCAGCTGGCATGATGCTCACATAGCAGCCGTCTTGCTCTTCGCCTCATTGGCCACCACGCCTGGATCACCAGCGTCGTGCACGCAGCCACTATACTAAAGCAGTTTGCGACTACTGCAGGCAGTGTGTTGTTCCACACGTATGTCAGCATGTGGATTGCGCTTAGCAGGCTTACTTCGTACTGCTTGCCTGACTCCATGCAGAGCAACTTCACTCGAGTACCTGCCGTCGATAGCGGCTTTTCACGAGCTGTATGATTCCCTGGTCCATTGGCTGCAGGGAAGCCGTTGTGTTCGGAGGCAGGAATAGCAGTTCAATGTTCTTGAGCCGGGACACCTTCGTGTGCGCACTAGAGTTGTCTAGCATGAACAACACCTTCCGAGCCTTGGCCACAAAGCGGTGGTCGAGCTGACGCAGCCAGGCTTGAAAAAGTTCGGCAGTCATCCACGCCTTTCTGTTGAACCGGTAGTCGACAGGCAGCTGCTTAATATTCTTAAAACATCTTAACTTCGCAGCATTCCTGATCACCAGCAGCAGCAGCCGCTCTGTGCCGGTCATGTTAGCAGCCAGAAGAACTGTCACGCGCTCTTTACTTCGTTTTCCACCGACGCACGGTTAAATGCAATGGTCTTGTCAGGCAGAGCCTTATAGAACAGCGCTGTCTCATCAGCATTGAAAATGTTGCACGGCTCTTACGTACAAAGGCATGTGGATAGTCCAGACTGCCAGTCCTGCACAACACTATCGTCAACCCCACCTCTTTCACCACACACGTTGCGGAACACCAGCCCGTGTCGCTTTTTGAAGCGGTCGAACCAGCCTTCGACGCATTGAACGAGTCAATGTTCATGGTCACCGCGAACTTCTCTGCTTGTGCGTAGATAAGGTGGCCGCTCAAGGGCCAACGCGCATCACGCAAAACGGCAATCCAGCGCAACAGCGCTCTTCTAGCTTGGGATGCGCTGCCGTTCGAAGCCTCTTCCTTTGGTCGCCAAACATGTCCCCATCATACGCTTGCACAATCTGCTCTTCATTCTTCACGTAAGTGCTCAGCATGCTTTTCTTCACGCTGAACTTTTTTCATCACTTCTTTTCGAGATGCTGCCACTTGCGACGCCTTCAATATTTTCACCTTCGCAGCCAAATTCTTTGCATTGGGGCCGCAGGAGACGGAGGGGAAGCCGTCCCGGCGTCGCTCACGCGTTGGTCACACGCGCGTTCATTAAGTACACAACACAAAAACACACACACACACATACAAAAAATTGCACGGTGATAAAAACGAAATAAAAAACAGTGAACATTTCAAAAAACAGCCAACAGTAAGACTGCAGATGGCACTGATGAGATGGCACGTGAAACAGTTGCGAACCTATTTTTATTTCGTTGGCAAAAGCGCTCGAAGTGCCACGGAAGAAGTGTCGATGCTCATTGCTAAAGTTGGTAACAAGTAACTGCGATCGGCCACCACGAAGCTGTATGACACTTCTGGCTGCACAAACGTTTTGTTTCAGTAGGTGCTCTAAGTTCCTCTCGACCACCGCTTTGCCATCGTCAGCATGTGACGTCGACCATGACGCTTGCTCGAGGAGGAAGCGTGACGCTGTCTGCAGAAACACGAAGTACGTCGACTTGCCATTTGTCGTCCTGTACATGGATTGCTCGGTCAGCTGAAAACGTGACACGTCACTCTTGCAGGTCAATAATAGCGCCATATCTTTGCAGAAAGTCAACTCTTAGTATAACGTCATGAGAGCACTCGCGTAGGACAAGGCAGCTTGCGACGAAGGTATATCCTTGGATCTGAACTCTAGTAGCACAGGTGTCCAGTGGAGTAACAACATGGCCGCCAGCCATGCGAATCTGCGAGTTGTGCTACGGCATGAATAGTTTCTTTAGCTGAGAGGCCAGTTTCCCAATCAATATAGAGTAATCGGCGCCGGTGTCCACTAAGGCGTCAACCACGTAACAACCATCACTCGTCACTGGTATGTCAAGTGAAAGCCGGTCGTATTGTGCAACTGCAGGAGATGTCGGTTCATTATCGTTATGTCTCTGTGTCGATCGGAGGTTTTCAGCACTTCGATGTTTGGCGACCTCGCCCCCAGAAGTTGCTCGAGTTAGTTTTCCCGGCATGGACTGGAAGACCATGCGGTAGAATACCGCTGGGGCAGAAAATCGCCTCGGCGGTAGAGAATACGACTGGTGCTATGCGGACGGTGGTACACGATGCTGGGTGAGGTAGCTTTCTATGTCACAAGGTCGCTGGCCGTACTGGGGCGGCCGCGAGTGCGCAGTGAAGCTGCAAGGCCCAAGGCGGTGGTATGGACACTGGCGGCACAAGTGATCCGCTTCACCGCAGTGAAAGCACTGAGGCCGGCAGTCGGGTGTACGCCAAATATCTGATTTCCGAGGGGACGTGCGCCTGTCATCGATGTAATAGACTGGCTTCGTTTAAATGATGGCTGACTGATCCGGCATGTACAAAGGTTGGCAACGTATACCTATCGTCGTTGTACTCTCTTGTCTGCACCGACTGGAACGACATGATGGGAGGAGTGCGAACGAGCAGTGGCGGTGAGGTCGCTCACGGCTCTGATATGGGACGAATACAAACCTGCGGGCAAAGACATCGCGCTAGCGGACTAGTCGCAGTGTGCTTTGTCGCAAGCAACTAATCAAATCGCCCAATGGTGCCTTCAAACTACGGTTGGACTTGATGCACATTGGCCGCGGACCGCCCGCTGAGCTCGTTGCACAGTGGCTTCGCGTCGGCCCCCGAAATGCAAGACCAAACCTGTTGTGTCATCACCGAACCTAAGCATATCAGTATATTGCACATCATCATCGAATGCCGCCACTTAGCATATAGCATGCCGGATTCCCCAACTCTGTGGCCGAGCATATCAAGGTGGAATAAAGCACTGGTGATGCAATACAGTAGAACCTCATTGATGCGTTTTTTAAAGAAAAAAAATGCGGAAAATAAACGTACGATCGGGAGAAAAGTACGATCCGAATCCAGCAAAAAAAAAAAAGAAAAGCTGACAAGTCTATATAGATGTGTAAGAGCAAAAAATGTTTATTTCTCAAAAGACATTGTAAATTTCTGTTGCTTCCTCTCACCCTTGGACAAGAAAAGCTCCTTCTGCACATATTGCAGACTCTTGTCTGCATTTTCATTGTTTTTTCTGCAAAAGAAGCTTTGTAAATCTTGCAGTCCAGCAAGGGCTTCAGCGAAGTTAGCCAGTTAAAGCAAGCTTTCGTTCTCGCCACTGTCTTCCAGTGCCTCGTCCCCCACAACCTCCTCTGTGTTATCTCACACCACATCCGTGCCAATCTCAGCGACACTTTAGGCTTGCAAGTTGGGACGTTGTCATCTATCGAGGCGAACTCTGCGCAGAGTGCATCGGGACTCTGGTGGAGAGAAATTCCTCATCGATGTCCTCGTCGATCTCATACGTGCACGCCGCAGGGTCGTCTTAGCTGCGCTCTGTATTCTTTGATGCAAGCTCCTGCTGAAAACTGCACTTCCTGAAACAGCTGCACTCTGCCATCAAAGTTAATCACGGAGGCCCGGTGCTTGCTTCCAGCTCTCCGTGGCGGGCTCCACGAGCTTGCTTTGTTGCGTTGCCGAATACCAAGGCGTTCGTCCCGATCTCTTTTCTTCTTTGACACCACGGTATTCACAGTAGACACTGGCACTCCAAGTTCGTTCATTATGTCGGTTCACTTCCCCTTCGGGATTCTGTCGACAATCGCAAAGATATTCAGCTTCTCCTTAATCTACAAGGTTCCTCGACGCTATGCTAGACGCAACTGTCTCGAATCGCGAACTATGCTCACTGAGCAACATGCAGCCTCACACAGGGCCTGGTGCGGTCTGCATATCCTTAAACTGTTCAGCATCAATGTCAGAGTGGAAAGTGGTCTCCATTGGCTGTGATGTCAGTTATGCCGATCTCGGCGTTGTAAACCACTCGCGCTATGGGCTGCGTTGAGAATGACGTCATCTATCTCGTCGCTGCCATGTGTAGAGCACGCACGCGCTGTGGAAAACCTGTTGTAGGCCACGGACAACTATTGCAGAGCGCTGACAGTGGAAACGTTTAAGAGCTCGCATTCGCCGGGCCGATGGTGCAGTACGGGCATGAAAACAGGCCCGGGAGGCTGAGTGCCGACAGCCTTACAAGCCACGCTAAATCGCGAAAACCATGTTGCTGCAGAAAATAACAGGCATTTTTCGAAAACCGTTTGAATTTTTTGAGGGCTCAGATGGGAGAGGAGGGATAGTTGAATGCAGCGAAGAAATTGCCATCGCCGCGCGACGCAGTGTGCCACTTGTAGGGTCTCAAAATGGACAACACACTCTCGGAGTGAATGGAGGCAGCAGACACGGTCAGACCAAACCAAACAACACACATTTTTTAACTGATTTCAGAACGGTGATACCGTCAGCTGAATCAATACATCCCTATTGATCAACATGCTAAATGAAACGTACACAACATTTCACAAAACTTGACAACATAACAAACACAAGGTGGCGTCGCCAGGTGTCACTGCTGGCGCTACCACACTAACCATTAGGATGATAATGGTGGTGATGAACGCTCGTGAACACAACGCCACCTACCACTCGATAGTTGTGAACCTGAAATGCGGCCTATGCGCAAAACATGTGCGCCACGAGGCACAAACGACATTACTGGAGGTGTTAGCACACCCTACATCTCCCCAACCTTAATTTAAACCATATTGCCCCCAAAAAAAAACAACATGAAAGAAATCACCTACACAAGCTCTAGCGAAAGATAACACGTACCAAAAAAATGTCCGTTCATCATGACACCACCGCCGGTCGACACTGTTGCACTGTTGGGCTCGACGACTTCACCTCAGTACCGGTCCCGCAACAGCAACGGGGCCATCGGCGCGAGGAACTGTCACTTGCGCTGCACGTCTTCTGGTTGCGACCAGCACTCACGAGGGCGCTGAAATGGAGGCAGTTGCACAGGTCCAAGGCATGTCTTATCGCCCCATCTCATGACCGTAGTGCTGGCCAGCGGCACAGACAATGTGCAGAAGACAGCCAGCCACGTGTTACGTCATCCCCCCTGCGTACACTCAACAGAACAATGCAGCAGGGCAGAGGGAAGCGAGCTTCGGGATCCTCGCCCACGTGGTACGATAGTCAGTATAGCAAATACATCGGCGGCAACCGAGACCCCCAGCTCAAATAAAACCTAAGTCACTTTTCTTAACTCGTTCATCGCAATATAATATTAGGGAAGCAGAGTGCAACACCTCAACGCCACAATCCACCTAGTTGTGCCACGTGCGACACGTGACTGCGCAGAGCCTTAGGCCTAGATCCACCCTGTTTAGGCGCAGGAAAGGCAGCTGCAAGGAGACATCAGCTCCGTAAAGTGGCCCTACTCGCTCATTGCACACAGCAGCTTACCGAGTTATTGGCGCCCACCGTCCCGCAGTGGTGTAGCGACGCCCCGGCGTCGAGCCATCAAACAAGACAGCATCAATGCCCCACTCCGTGAGCCAAAAAGATAAAAGAAGCTACTTACAGAAACTCGGACCACCTACAAGGCTTCCGTATCAACATCTCAATAACGTTCTTAAAAAAAAAAAAAGAAACACTTGCAAGCAGAAAAAAAACAAAACAATCTCGATGTGCCAACAAGTTCAAACACGCCACTTCAACCAATCTCCTCGATCTCAACAAAGCACACAGCCGACGCCAGCAATGGAAGTCCCCCTAGGCCTACTCTACCCCCGTTCAACCAGAAGGTTCTTATTCCGAACTTTGAATACTGTCATCCTATGCTCCAAGAGCTCCGCGTTGGGCGTCAGTGTGGGGTCTTGAAATAGACAGTATGCTATCGGAGCAGACACAGCGGAGGTAGTTGAAATGAACCAAAACACATTTATTCAATTACTTTTGGAACGACGATATTGCCATTCGAATTACAGTGCAGACCACTTATAATGTAACCGCTTTTTGCGCGGGACCGGTTATAACGTGGTTTTTGACCACCGATATGTCGCCCATAGAACTCAAGGTATAGGCCAACCGTTTATTGCGTAGGCGCGCGAAGGAGAATACCGGTTATAGCGCAGAGTTTTTAGGCGCGCGACCATAAAATCGGCGAACGCAGCACGGTTGGCACGGTTTCCCGACGCGCCGGAATGTTGGGAGTGTGAGTGGGAGGGCCCACGTGGAGACCGCCGCGAGCGTTTTTTTCGTACAACTGAATGAAAATTTTCGCTAGTGAACCTATCCTATGACCGCAGTTTGCCGCAATGCCAAGCGTTGCTGCCGAATAATCATATTTTCTGGGAATGTGCAAAGTGAAACGTATTAACACATAGCTCTGTGGAGGCATTTTTAGTTTTCATGATTTTGAGCATAGATGCCGGGGATGTATGAACGAGGTTCGTGGTTTAGTCGTGGTTGGTATCACCACGAGCGCTTGTGAATCTTCTGAAATAATTAAAGCCTTGCAGATTACACTGTCCATGACCGGATTAATTTACGAAGTATGTCATAGGCGAGGTTTACTAATGATCTTCAGTGAAGCATGGAAATGAGAATTCAATCAAGCCCGCTTATAACGAACCTCGGTTCGCTGTATCCCGAAGTTCGTATTAAATAAAACACAGCTTTTAAAAAAGGTTGCGAGTGAAAACACAAACTTTTTTGCTCCAAAAAGTCCGTGATGCACGTGTTTCGAAGAGCAGAAGCGATAAGGGCGGTCTCGGGTTAATTTAACATGGCAGGGTGCTCGTTTGCCGAGGCCCGTGGCATAATAGCTGCATGAGGCACTGGCTCCAAAGTTTCGTCGTTCTCGCAATCCGATTCCTCCAAATCGCTCTCGCCACATACTTCATTCACAATGCCCCAATATATGCACGGTTTCGCACTGTCGGCATCATCATCGGCCGTAATTAAACCATCGCTACAGATGTCCTACCCGCTCTCCCAGGTCGTAGTTGACGACACGCTGCGCTGCCACAAATCGCCGTTGCAGTTCAGAAGCTTCAGGCTCGGCATCGAGACTGACATCGATGAAGTTGGCCTCGGGAAAGCAGTTTTGCGCGCATGTAGTCGTCACTGCCGCCCACGAAATATTCATCTCCACAGCTGAATACCGGGACACTCGAAGTGGCAAGTTGACTGCCAGGTGGTCAACAGCAATGACCAAGCGCTCCGCAACGCGGCACCTAACGCGCGGATTACACTCACGCCAAGCGGTCACACTTTCGACGTTTTGTTGAGCGGCAGAAAAAAAAAAGCGTGCTAGTCCTCCTGTCTGCCATCCTGATCACACACGTACACAAAGAGCGAGCAAGACGCGCACACACAACACACATGCCAGAACAGCACACATGGAACAGCTTTGGGCCCGTTTCCAGTCAGAAAACGAAACTAATTCGAGCCAGCGTGGCGGGCGTCGCGGAGCGGTGGAGACGGGCAAAGGGGTTGTGATTAAGAGAAGAGAGCAGACTTGCGAGAAAAGGGCAAGGAGTTGCGACAAAGAAAGGGGAGGATGTGGTGGGAGGGCGACCTTGCAAACTAAAACACACAAGAAGGAGGCAGGTTGGTTAGCTTGCTTGAAAGGTCCGCGAAACTCGCACATAGAAAAACTTCGAAAGAGTTCCTGCACGCGCAGAAGTCAAAGCATGGCCGCCTGGATCGGTGCGCGGGGCGGTATTCGAAGAATCCGCGGCCATGGTCAAAAAATCGTTTTGTTGCACCGGCGGGTTTGCGTGGCCTCACGAACTTCGATGTTTCGCGATTCGTTCCGCGCAAATTAGCATCAGTTTTTGCGCTTCCATACGCGCGCGGAAAGCAGGCTGAGCCGAGTGCGAAGTCAGCGAGAAGAAGTCCTAAACATGAAACGAATCGCAAATTATCAGAGTCGGTGGGGTAGCGTATGCGCGTGCACTAGACTAGACTATCGGATACAGTCGGTAGCCAACGATGTTGGCAAATGGTCTGGTCACTCCAGGTCGGCGACGCGAACGACAGTACTAGCGATCAAAAACAGGGTAAATGACAGACCGGTCTTTGAAAGATCGGTGGCAGTGTGAAAACACGGGCCTCGTCTGGTGACACGGGGTACTCAGAGTAGCGGGGGGAAAAAGGACGAAGGGGTGCGTAACAAAAAGCAGTCGGGGCATAGAGGAAGGAAACTACTTTCCATCCTCCATGGGTTAGGGAGAGCGTCAACTAGAGGGTCGCGGAGGCAGGGTCGGCGTTTAACAATAAGAATGTATGGGTATCTCTACGATGCCTGATCGGTGGTTGAAATTGGTTTCCCGGGAAGTCGGCAGACCACTGACTCCGTTCGCTGTAACCGATCAGTGGCGCTCGGAGACGTTCGTTTTAAGTGCGATTTTGTGCCATTGAACCAATGTATATTTTAACGGTCACACGGATATTGTTCATTTTAAGCCAAAGTTCGTTTTAAGTGGGGCCGTTATATGTGGGCTCGACTGTATATCTGCCCACTTTGCGTCTCGATTAAGTTGCCCGAATTCCTATTCCAATGTCTTTGTTATAACAGCCTGGTACTTGGGAGGAAGGGATAGACTGTCATGATGAGGGCCACTCTTTCTTAATAACCAATAAATATTATTCAATGATCAAATGCAATAAAGAGCACTCATTATGTTAGTGATAGCATTCATACAAGAAAGCTTGTGAATTCTAACAGTATAAGGCCTAATCAGAATATACCTTTCTTTCTGTCATGTCTGTTAGATCACCACGAGCAAAAACTTAGTTTAAAATAAAGGACCACATGTGCAAGAGGTTCGACATCATAAAACATGGCAAAGCTCATGTTATTTTTGTGTTTTAAGGAAGTAAGGCACTTCAAATTGAAGGCAGTGCATTCAAGAAACTGTACATTGCAAAAGACTCAAAAAGTTAGGACCCTTGGGCCTTTTGATGATGGAATATTCTTGGTACAACTTCTAAAGCCGTTTTCTCAAAACGATTTTTCTTGCTTCCTGCTTCGCTTGTTCCGCTGATTTCTCAGCAAGCACTGTGTGTATTTCAGTTCCATCATTATGTTCTATATTCCTTGAAGTACAGTCCAGGGCATGACAATCTTGCTTTTTCAATATGGCCGTTTCATAATTAGCTATTTTACTTGTTGCACACAGCTTCAATGACTGTTACACAGTTACCTCTTGAAAAATGAGAAGTAAAAAAATTTTGTAGCAATTAAAAAAAAAAGTCCTATGAATGTCATGCCCTCTGTCAGGCATCCTAGAATGCATGGCACTTTGAATGAGTTTCCTCATATGTTTTTCAAGCGAGTCAGATTTGGAACAAGAGAAATATATTGTACATCGACAACTTGTAAAGATATGTTCATGAAATTTTAAGAGTAGCATTAAAAAAAAACATTTCCAACAAGAGTGCCAATTTTCATCAAAATCCATTGAGAAATAAGAAAGTTGCTAACGAAAGCCACGTCCCCCTTAAGGCAAGAAGTGTTGCCTCAAGCCTCAACAGCTGAACTGTAAGCACTTGTGAAACATGACGAAAAGTTTCATTTATTTTAATTTGTTTGTTAAACAAAGTGCTTTTCCTGTGTTAGCCTAGGAGTGACAAAATCTAAGTCGATTGCAGTCACCAAACTATTTTTTTAACCTTGTCTCACCCCTGCCAATCTCCCTCATAATCGAACCAGGATAATACAACCATGTTTGGTATGAATTTTGGTGTGATACGAATTTGTAATAGCATTTCCGAACTGAAATACATTGCATATAGTGCTGCGTAACACATCCATTGATATTGACGGTTTCAACATTGCAAGAGTTGTACCCAAAAAAACGTCCGGTCACCTCACTTACCAGCTCCTAACGTCGAAACTGACAGCACGTTTCCAAGTTTTTTTCAAGGATAAGGAAAGTCTTTATCTAGTTTTTCAGATAAAAGAAAGGTGTGTACAGTTGAAGGGAATCTCCCACATTTTTTATATAGCTCAAAAGAACATTTACTTGAATATATTTTGCTATATATGGGAACGAAACTGCAGAAAATTAGCAGGCTGTTTTCTAAAGCTCTTCCTGCCCACCAATGCTATTAAGGCACATCGTGGACGAAACCGGATGTCGTCAAGGGCCTATGAACCGGATGTCATCAAGGGCTTATGAACAGTGAAAGGTCCTATGAACTTCCAGTTTGTGACCACTGTGGTTACAGCCAGCAAAAGAGCTGACTAGGAGATGCCACTTGGTCATAGTCACCACATCATAGTACAACCAACTGCATTGTGTGGCTGCACACTGCCTTGTTGTCCTGTCAAGCTGTATCTGCTCTCTTTCTCTTTCATTTTTTCCAGTAATGCAAGTCCAGAAAGTCGCAAGATTGTGAAATGGAATGTTGAAGATGCATTTCACTGGTTGCGAAAAACACTGAATGCCACTTATGATGACCATTTGGTAAGTGAACTGGTAAAATCACTGTTTACACACTGTGGTATATTTAGTTACCATAAAACAAACCATTTTATTTGAACTTTATAATTTTTTTCGTTGTTGTACTTCACATACTGTTGCATTTCCTTGTTCACGGCAGTTTGCCAAGAGTCAAATAGCGTCAGTAACCTTTTTAGGAAAGCAGCAAATGCAAGAATATGACTGGTGTAAGGGAATATACATAAATAGCTTGTTGTGCATTCTTTTTATTAAACTTATATGCAGTCTCAGTGCAATGAAGCCTATTATAAGTATTGTAATTGCCCTCAAACACTCCCAGAAACATAAGATTACTTTGTGAGGAAAAAAAAAAAAGAAGACAGAACACCAGACTTTCAATTTATTTTATTTCCAGCACTGCACTCGTATATTGTTAATACAGTTGAAACTCCATGTAACAAAAGGATGCCCATGCTCAAGATACAGCAGACTCAGTAAATGTAAATCTGTTTAATGGAACTGCTGCTTAAAGGGACGAAATGCTTTTGACAAGATCGATTTTATTTTTGTATTCTGCACTCCTGGTCATCTCTCAGTAAACGGAAGTCCTTTTAAATGGAACATATTTTCCTGGTCCCTTCAGGTTTCGTTTAATGAGAGTGTACTGTAGTATGTTAAATTTGGAAATTCATAAAATTGAGCAAGTGATTATTATGCCCTTAGAAATCTAAAGTTCTATCATACAGACACGGGAAAGCTACCACGGTTTTTATTTGCCATTAGCACATGTCTGTACATGTTAAAACTTCTAGAAGGCAGCCCATACATGAAGCCCCCCATTTTGAGATGATACAGGCAAGGTGAAGCTTTGAAAAGCTGCGAATCAGCGAGTACAGTGAAAATGAATGGAGTTATTGTGCGATTCGGTTGAGCAGTAAAGTCGAAAGAGAGATGATTGGTGCGATATGTTGCATAAACCATCAAATAACGAAAGCAACCGCAGTGCTTCTCTGGCAGAATTTACAGGAACAAATAAGCACGACAGCCCCTAGCACCATTCTGTACGGAAAAGCCCTGTTTCTGTCAAAATAAAACTACGGTCATTAATAGGCTGGCTAGATCTTCTAATAAAATGGTGTTACAGTGCACTTCCAAAGCAAAGCCCATTTGTATCAAAATTAGACATCACAGCATTTTCAGGTTGTTCATTTTTGTCAAAACTTTTTTTAATTTAGTGTAGTGCCATGTGTTTATTGCCATCAAAGATCTATAGAGTCAAATGTCATTATAGCAAATCTCAGATTAACAATTTTTTCAGATTAACGACCTTTGAAAGTCCCCCTCTAAATGTCGCCTAGTTAAATGTAAAAATATTCACTACCACAATCAGAATACCGAAGGTTGCAGAATAACGCATCGAATTTTACCGACCTTGTGTCTTCACAACACTTCAAAATAAGAAATAAGCAATTTTAAAATGTGAATCGCGGCTGTGAAAACAACGCCCAGCTCTAACGTTGTGCAAACAGTGAATTTGGGTTTGAACTGAATTCGAAGCAAACAGTGATTTTGGGCCAATAATTTTGAATTGAATTCCAATAGTATATATCAAATATTACAAAAAAAATGGGCATAATAATCATGACCCAATTAACCAGCACAGGATTTTTTTGAAATACTGAAACAAGGCCTGTGCAGATGCCATTGTTTCTGGCTAAAAGGATGTGGAAACTTTGAAAAGTAGCAGGATTTGTTTCATAAAATGCAAGTAATAGCCTGTAAATATGTTACGTTTTAAAATGTACTAAATTTAAGTATCTAATTTTGGAGAATAAGCCTTTAAACTTTTGAGACATGCACCAGGGAGCAATTCTCGTATTTTGTATGGGGTGTCTCTTATAAGCAGCGTACCACATATGCATTTTCCTATGAACGCCTATTTCTATGCAAGCACCCTGGTGTATATTATACCCATCTGTCTGTTTCATCAGTGTCTTTTATAAAGGGGTTTGACTGTATACAGAGACAGCTCTAAACAAGTGTGACACTCAGCAATTACTGATAAGATATTTTATTTTGATATTACAATCAAATTTATTGTGGCGCACCTACCAACTTTGACACTAACTTGATGTCAGGCTACAATACTAATCCTGGTGACTTCACGAAGTAGTCCGGCAAGTTGTGATGATGTGAAGCACCAAAATAAAAAATGGCACTTGCGCATCGCCCTCTTGATCGTCCGCCTGCACCGTGGCGTCGTGCGGTCACTGTCATCCAGCGTAGCTGTGAAGCGAGCTTGCAGAGTCTTGAATGTAGTGTATCTGCGTGCGAATACAATGCAGTCGAGCCCACATATAACGGCCCCACTTGAAATGAACTTTCGCTTAAAACGAACAATATCCGCGTGACCGTGAAAATATACATTGGTTCAATGACACAAAATCACACTTACATCGAACATCTCCGAGCGCCGCTGATTGGTTGCAGCGAACGGAGTCGGCGGTCTGCCGATTTCCCGGGAAACCAATTTTGACCACTGATCGGGCATCGGCGAGGTGCCCATACATTCTTATTGTTAAACGCCGACCCTACCTCGGCGACCCTCTAGTTGCCTTAACCCATGGAAGAAGAAAAGTTGTTTCTTTGCTCCATGTCCCGACTGCTTTTTGTTACGCACCTCTCCGTCCTTTGTCCCCCCGCTACTCTGAGCTCCCCGCATCGCCAGACGAGACCCTTGTTTTCACACTGCCACTGTTCTTTCAAAGACCGGTCAGCCATCTACCCTGTTTTTGATCGTTGGTACTGTCGTTGGCGTCGCCGGCCTGGAGTGACCAGACCATTTGCCGACATCGTCGGCCACCGACTGTATCCGATAGTCTGCCTCTAGTGCACGCGCATACGCTACCTCACCGACTCTGATAATTTGCGATTCGTTTCGTGTTTAGGACTTGTTCTTGCTCACTTCCCACTCGACTCAGCATGCCTCCCGCGTGCGTGCAGAAGCACGAAAATGGCTGTTAATTTACGCGGAACGAATCACGAAATATCGAAGTTCTTGATGCCGCGCAAACTCACCGGAGCAACAAGACGATTTTTTTACCACGGACGCAGATTCCTCGAACACCGCCGCACGCACCAATCCAGGCGACTGTGCTTTGACTTCTGCGCGCTCAGGCACTCTTTCCAAGTTTTTCTATGTGCGAGTTTCGCGGCCCTTTCAAACAAGCTACCCAACCTGCCTCCTTCTCGTGTGTTTTGGTTTTCTAGGTCGCCCTCCTGCCGCATCCTCCCCTCTCTTTATCGCAACTTCTTGCCCTTCTCTCGCAAGTCTGCTCTCCTCTCTTGATCACAACCCCTTCGCCCGTCTCCACCGCTCCACGACGCTCGCCACGCTGGCTCGAATCAGTTTCCTTTTCTGACTGGAAACAGGTTCAGAGCTGTTCCACGCGTTCTGGCATGTGTATCGCGTGTGTGCGTCTTGCTCGCTCTTGGTGTGTGTGTGTGGTCAGGATGGCAGACGGGAAGACTAGCACGCTTTTTCCTCCTGCTCAACAAAACGTCTAAAGTGTGACCGCTTGGCTTGAGTGTAATCTGGCCGTTAGGTGCCACGTTGCGGAGTGCTTGCTCTTAGCTGTTGACTACCTGGCAGCCAACTTGCCGCTTCAGGCATCCCGGTATTCAGCTGTGGAGATGGTGACTATTTCGTGGGCGGCGGTGACGGCTACATGCGCGCGAAACTGTTTTTGCGAGGCTTACTTCGTCCACGTCGGGCCCGATGCCGAGCCTGAAGCTTCCGAACTGCGGCGGCGATTTGTGGCAGCGTGTCGTTGACTCCGACCTGGGAGAGCGGGTGGGACATCTGTTGCGATGGTTTAATTACGGTCGACGATGATTCCGACAGTGCGAAACCGTGCATGGATTGGGGCATTGCGAATGAAGTATGTGGCGAGAGCGATTTGGAGGAATCGGATTGCGAGAACGACGAGACTTTGGAGCCAGTGCCTCATGCAGCTATTATACCACGGACCTCTGCAAACGAGCACCCTGCCTTTTTAAATGAACTCGAGACCACCCTTATCGCTTCTGCTCTTCGAAACACGTGCATCACGGACTTTTTGGGGTAAAATAGTTTGTGTTTGCACTCGCAACTTTTTTTAAAAGCTGTGTTGCATTCACTACGAACTTCGGGATACAGCGAACGGATGCCACGTCACTCTCAGGTTCAATATAAGCGGACTCGACTGTATAGGCTGCGAGGGCATACTGTGGTGCCAGCATGCGGAGGCATATCTGTGACGTGCATAGGTAGATTGTGCCGCTGCCTTCCCGGGCGCAGTCGTTTTCGCATCTCCTTTTTATTATTATTATTTGGGGGCTACTTCACTCAACGAAATCAGTAAAATACTGCTGGAGCTTCTTCCCTGACTTTACAAAGTGCTAAATATCTGCCCTTGAAAAGGGTTGCACTTTCTATAATGCCTAACTGCCAGTGTCGTCTGCTATGGCCACCGAAATAAAAATCACTGGGCTGATTGCGCTGCTACTGTAAAGGTAACGAGTCATTCTATGCCGAAATGAAGCATGAAATAAGTGTTAACGGTAAAGAAACTTATCTTTGCTGCAAGAAGTGCATGCAACCACTCTATTTCATTCATTATAGGTTCGCATCTAAAGACGGGTCGCGGTTTACTGCATAAAAATAAGTGTTTGAGCCTGGCATTGCATCATAATATTTCGCTGAAGCGGGACGATCGAAGAAAAAGTGTTCGTTGGGGCGACGAAATTTATGCATTTACTCCTATTGACTGCTGACAGGGAATCATGAATTTTTGTTGTAGCAGAAATTTCGTTGAAGCGGCGTTCGTTATAGTGAAGTTCGACTGTACAATAACAGAGAAACAGAGAGGGGACAGTGGTACAGGCAGTGGCCGTAACAGTGCTCTCACGTATATTATGTAGCGCACTGTGGCACGCTGCCGGCAACTTTTACTGCAACTTTCTGGATTGTGTAGTCTGCAGGAGTCCGCACACATGAAGCCAGAGCAAAACAACGCTGTTCGAAATTGAAAACACCATGAAGTCACAGTAAAAGCAACGCATCCAATGGAAATGGCCAGCTTTCCTTCGCTAGAGCGAGGCGAGATCATGTGATTCAACTATGCACATCACAGCGATTGCAGCGCTCACGCTTCCAGTGGTGGGCCTCATGCCCAATATACTTATAGAGGGTAAAGGAATCGTTTGATTTCGAATGTGTCGTCATGGCGCCAATAGTTTGCCCTATAAATTGGCTTGCGCCAGTGAAACGGGAGACAACAGTCGCAAGTTCTACTGATTCCAGTTCGATCTGGTGCTGAGGCAAGCGTCGGTCGACCTCGTGCACAGCGGCCGAGGCAAACTAAGTGCCAACCAAGCAAAACTTACTCTGTTCGCTCCAAGCGCATACATGCATGACATGTAGTTGCTTACCTAGTTCGGATTGTCGGTAAAGAACCTGCACCTTAAAAAGCGCTATACACATGGTGCGGTTTGGCATCTGATTCAGCGTGCGATGGCGCACGCGGCGTACAACACTTTACAACACGGGGGGAGAAGGAGTTGTGAGCGCTCGGTCTCTGCCCACATACAGTATTGCAGCTTGCACTCTCGGAAGACATCGTATCCTCGAGCACAAAATAAAGCTCACACAGCCATGCTGTTTTTGGCAATGTTATTGCCAACAAAGCTACGCCTTCACGAGCGACAAGCATTGCCACTGCTCACATTCTTTCTCGACTCCGAGTGTGGGCCTAGCAAGGCCGACGTTCTCAGCAGCGCCGCTTGCTTTCCAACGTGAGCTCATTGTTGAGCGCTTCTTTTCACCTACACAATAAAATCTTGTAGACTTATATGATGCTTTTACATGTGCAACTGGTTTTCCCGACGACTCTATGTAAACAGCAAAGGTGAAAATGGAACGGGTTGGTTGGCTGAGATGGTCGGTGCCACTGTTTGTTTACCTACGAAATGGCCTGCCATCACGGTTCGACTTGTTGGTGGTTCGGACACGGATGTTCCCTTGCAGAAATATCACACTTAAAGCATCTTTTTGTTCAATCATGAGCTCCTCGGGCTCGCCGAGTGAAGAAAAAGGGTGGTTCCAAAGGTGTCGGAGCAACCGTTGCACTGGCACCAGCATGGCCGCTAGCCAGCCGCACGTGCTCCGTATGGAACGTGCGACCGCGTCCTCGTCAAGTCCGCATTGAGTGTCCTGTCGGGAAAAGCGTCATCATTACCATGTTTGCTACCTCGTCCACAATTTTAAGAGTTTTTAGGCTTGAGGACACAAGCTTTCGCCTTTGCTGCCAATCCGCGGACTTGCACAAGCTTGGTGGACTTTTGTCACCATTGAGTTGCTGACCGCAAACCTAAACATTGTATCAGGCAAGCTGCTCTTGGCTCTGTACTTCAGTGCGATCTTTCCGGCGCCCAATATTTATGTTGTCTTGAACATTCTTCCCGCGACATGCCGAACCGTCAGCTAGGCTTAATCACTGTTGATGCTTTTAGGTGGTGGTCGCGGGCGATAAAAGTTGGGGTTTTGTACTGAACCAATGTAACTCTTCTCAGTGGGTCTATTTGAAGGAGAGGGGGCTTAGGTGGCATTTGTCTGTCACACGGGGCAACTTAAGTGCACTTTGAGTGAGTACTCTTCTACGCGAGTGTCATTTGCACGTTGTCACACGAGAAATTTAAGTGTCACTCGCTGCAAAGTACACTTGGCGGGGCAAGTGTGTTCCCCAACCTCACTTTGCTGCGATCAAGTACTGCACTTACTCACGTAATGAACCCACCTTTTTTTTTTTTCCAGAAAAGAGTTGACGTCAATCTGGGGGGAGGGTTCATTAGGCGGGAGAAAAAAAGTCACGGGAGTTATAACAGCGAAAATTTCGCGTGACGGCTTTGCTTTTTTGGCCCAATCTTGTTTGTAGCTCGAAGCTCTTATGTTTTCTCTTGTAACAAAAGGGCACGGATTGACGCCAAGTGTCGTCCAGCCACTCGGTTCCAATGCTCCAGCGCATGCTGTTTGTAACCAGCCATGTAGATAGTATACCGGCTGAACGCGCCCTGAGAAGCAAGTTTTCCAACTAAGTTTACAATGACAAACCTGATAACAAAAACGCAGCGACAAATGGTTGCGCACAAACGTTGCGGTAGATGTTGCGGATGCACAACACGCCGTCAGTGCGGTGGGTGCGATTGCACTTTGCATGGCCTCCGAGATGGCCAGCACACGGCGTGTTCGATTTTGGAGGCCACGTGCTTTGTTTTTGTGTTGCTGTGCTTGCTTGGCGCTATCAGCAAAAAGTTTTCTCCTGTATCCGACGGATGGCGCTTGTCGTAAAAGGCGCGACTTTCAAATTTTGATTGATGTCGTCCGTGCTCGCGTTGGTTGCAACTGGCGAGCATACTAGTTGCAAAACTATGTTTTACTTTTATTGCATTGTTATTTTGTGATATATTGCTTGATTTAATGTTGTTTCGATCGTCAACGGCACTGGCTATCAGGGCAAAATGAAATGAAACGAATACATTTTGAAAAGCCTTTTTTTTTTAACGACAAAGGTGGGGGGTGGGTTCATTATGCGAGTGGGTTCATTGCGCGAGTAAATACAGTATGTAGCCTCTGTAGCAGTGGCTTGCACAGAAATGGGCTCTTGCTTAAAGCAGCGCTCATAGTATTTTTAACCATTGTTTTCGTTATAAGGAATACTGATGTGTATTCAAACAAGTCATAATACAGCAAAAAACCTTGCTACTCTCACTCTCGGGTCATTTGCAGCCACGTCCACTAGGGGGATGCATCAGCACATTTCACGCAATGGCTGCGTCTATCGTGTTGTTTGCTTTCTTGCATTCTTGTAGATGTTTAGGTGAATCTTTCTGTAGTCATTTTCGATGGCGTGTGCCACTGGGGCTACTTTTAAGAAACCAAAGTGGGGTGACGATGAGACACTGCGCAAAAATAATAAATATATGGTGTGCTAGAAATCCGCCAATCGCCACTGCCATCATTTCCAAAGTACACTTTGCTTTCTCGTCTAGCAGTGCACCTTCAAAATTGCACTTTGTGAGCGTAAGTGTTCGCAATGTTCGTAGACTATCGCGCCGCCTAGCAGAATTCAGGAGCGTCCCCTCGAGGATGATCAGTAGGCAGACGCTCCCTTGTTCGGCTACACTAGCCTCAGTGTTAACGCATTAGCCAGAAATGAACACAAACGACTTCATTTGTTCCCTGGATCAGTGAATAAACTGGACCGTTCATGAGGCAATAAATCTGATTCGTTCTTGCGAGACGCGAAGTTTTCGTGAAAATACATGGCAAATCACGCGTTCGATTATAGCTCGCAGAGTACACATATCAGCTTCGCGAGATTTTCTGCAGCCACGTTTGATAGTTATCGTCTGACCTTTGCAGTTGAAACTCGCCTTGTTTTACGTGCGTATAGCATTTGTCGGTGCTTTTGTAGTGCATGAGTCTCATAACATTCATTGTACCTGGAAAGCAGTGCGGTCTCGCGATATGCTCTCTATACCTTGGCCAACGCTGCGCCGCTTGATTTTTACATTCGCTGATAGATGGCAGCACACTGCAAGCAATTCGCTTCTTGCCCAGTGTCGGAGTGAATTGTTCTCCGCGCCCAGATAAACGTGGTCAGTGAGGCTGTGTTGGTGTTGTGCGAGGTGAATGGCGCATTGTTGGTGCTTTGTTATTGAAGTAGTTCGGTGAAGAGAATTCTTCAGATTACTTTCAGTAGTGGTGTTCAAAGAAACCGTCTTGACGTGGAGGATTTTCGACTGAACGTAGAACGCACTGAGAGTGACAGCGACAATGAACGATCAGCTGCTGACTCACGAGCAGCGAGTTTCAATTCAGGTCCCCTTATGCGTTAATGTTTTTTACGCTCATAAGACACTTTGATTGTATTTATTGTATAATATACTTCAGCGAGCTCAAAATAAAAGCATAGTTTTTCTTGTGCATTGTATGTAGCCCAATTACAGTGGATATTACGGAACGCCTCATGCCGTCAACATGCTCAAGCTCAACCAGTGAAGTGAAATGGTTTGAGCTATGAAATATGCAGTTACGACTACAGTCCACGCTAACTTCTGCACATCACCATTTCCGTTCAAACCACGTTGTTGTTTTGATGAATTTTAACAATTTTAACGTTGCGAAAAGCGTACGCGTGTATTGGTTTCAATACCCTTGTTGCGATTTCACTGATGGAACCTGCAAGACCGAGTGCAGTGAATTGCACACTTTTAGAGTCTGATCATGGCTGTGACACAAGCGTTACTTAAGGGGAAGTTAAATGCTTGTGCTTCGTTGAAGAAGCAACTTCATGGTGCTTACAGCGCAAGTAATGACGACGGCGTAATATGTTTGCAAACCTTCGCTACGTTAAACATTCGGTCTCGTGCAGCCGCGCCAACGTGCTACTCGCTAGTGGCCCACTACTGCGGCAAATCCATCTGCAGGCTCAGCACAAATTATCTCGGAGTGCCGTTCAGTTCATACGTCAATTCAAGTTCGCACATTTTTCTGTAGCACGCGCAGGATTACTCAAGGTGTCGTTGGTGCACGGTCGATCAGCTGACACCACCACCCTTCGCACTGTGGCAAGAAATGAGCTAGTGAACATTTAGCAGTTCCTATCGTTTGGGACAGTACTTTAATCCGTTATATATATTCATTCGACTATCAACAGTTTATCTGGTGAAAGCGGCACGGGGCGTGCGTCCGTGCGTCCTATCTTTTTCTATGCAATTTCACGGGTTGATCATCCTCCCACAGTCATCTTAGATTGCACGGCATGCCACCTATAGCCCGTGGGCATTGCGAATACTCGCTCGCTCGAAGTGCACTCAAGTTGCAAAGTCTTGGTTATGGCGTCATGTAAAATCGAACGATCAGTACCGTTCAGTGCACACAGCTTCGGTCATGATAAGGCGCATAATCTAGGTGGCCTGAAAAGCAATTGGCTAGCTTCCATAATGGCGCTTGCTTTTCGTAGGTTTTGTTTTCTTTTCTTTTTTTTCGTGTTCAGCTCGTTGGCAATGGGAATATTTCGATGTTCATTTTTAGAAATTTGAATGCACACTGCATCGCATGCCTCCATTGCCGCGGACACAAGAGACTGCATTTCTCAATACATTTTGACCCTATGAAGGAGGTTGTTTTGTCTGTAGTGTGGATATTCGTGAGTTCGGCGATGTATACGCTTTCTGCGGTTGATACTGTTGTCAGAAATAAAATTTTCATGCATTTCACCCTGTGTAATAGGCACACCCTGAACTTGGAGCCGAATCTTCTGGGAAAAAAGTGTGTCTATTATGCGAGTAAATACGGTATTTGAGCTTCCCAAAAACATGCAGTTAAAATCCGATTGAATGTGGCCCCTTCAGATATGCTTCACCCCATCATATCGTATTACGATAAAGCTGCCTTTCAGGCTCTGCTACAGTCTAATTTCCCCAAGATCTCATCACACTCCTGTACTGCAGAAAAGCTGCCTTTTAGGCTCTGCAATGGTAGCCTATGTTCCGACTTGAGAAAATGCTGGTTCCAACATGGAAGTGATAAATGTGGTAGAGGTGGGGCTCAATTAATGCTGTTTTGGACCTGAAATTTGGGTAGGAATTCCAAAAAATCTGATGCCAAAGATTTTTAGCATCCTAAATTTTCAATGTTCTTGTATTTTGATGTCTTGGAGGCAAATTTGGAACTCCGCACTCATAGGGAGCACAACTTTGTCTGCCGCATCAGTTGGGCTTCCAGGCAAGTTGAAAAAGGAAGAGAGGCTAAGGAAATAGCGTCCTTGCGTTTCACGTGTAAGTTGTTGTCAACTTTTTAGTTCTAAATCTTGTACTAATACGATATGACCTCTGCATTGCCTTATTCTTGATATGACAACTATGAAATACAACCCCACCAGTGTTTCATCAACCTAGGGTGAAGAAACCTTGGGAAACCGGGACCAATGCCTTTCCGAGGCGGTCGCTCTATGAATTGAGCTAACCAGGAAGCTAGCAATTTACAGCGCGAGGGCGAATTCATCGACAGCTCGAAGCACATGGGCACAAGTATTACAAATGAGTTCGATGGAAGGCGTTGGTCCCAGGTTGGAACCCGGACCAGGAAAAATTTTTTTGGCAACTAAAAACATTTTCTTTCTGAGAAATCCCTATGTATTTCCTTGTGGCTTCCTGCTACAAACAGATGGTTGTCTTTTTTCCCTTTCTTAACCCTTTCGCCACCTTGCCGGTTTCCCCAGAATTCAATTGTAATACTTGTGTTCATTTGCTTTAAGTTGTCGATGAATTATTTGCCCTCGCACTGTCGAGTGTTAGCTTCCTGGTTAGTTCGATTCGTAGAGCGACCACCCCGAAAGGCGTTTGTCTCGGTTTGGAACGCCAGACCAGGATGAGTTTTTCGGTAACAAACCTTTTCTTTCTGAGAAATCTGTACAGATTTCTTTTGTGGCTTCGTGCTACAAATGGGTGGTTGTCTTCTTGCCCTTTCTTACACTCACATTGCGCATGCATGTCCCCTCCCACTCGTCCTCCTCCTAGGCTTCCCCTCTCTCACCTGGCAATGTTGACACAGGCAGCAACTGCTCGCGCTGCACAACCGTTCACTGGCCACCCAACATATATATAGCCATTGAATCTTGACCTCCAAGGTAGTGCTGGGCCCCGCCGCGGTGGTCTAGTGGCTAAGGTACTCGGCTGCTGACCCACAGGTCGCGGGATCGAATCCCGGCTGTGGCAGCTGCATTTCCGATGGAGGCGGAAATGTTGTAGGCCCGTGTGCTCAGATTTATGTGCACGCTAAAGAACCCCAGGTGGTCGAAATTTCCGGAGCCCTCCACTACGGCGTATCTCATAATCATAATGTCACGGGGGTGAGAGAATGAATGAAATAAATATATTTGCAAAATATACAGGGAAAGTCAGAGGCAGCTGCAGCCAAGATGGAAGAACAGCAGCAACAACAACACAAGCACGGTCGCTTTCATCGACTTCGTCGTCTATGATGCTCTTTCGTCGACCACTTGCCCGCCAAATCCTCTGACCATGCTGCCGACTCGACGCAACCTTATTGACGTTGAAGTAGATGACACACCCGTTGTTACACTTGTGGACACAGGGGCTCACATATCAGTGATGAATTCAGAACTTCGTTACCGCCTTAGGAAAGGTTTAACGCCACCCACAGTGCCACTCATCCAGGTCGCCGACAGCGCCACGTTTCCTGTGCTTGGAATGTGCTCCGCGCGTATAAGTGTGGCTGATCGCTCCAGGACAGTGCTATTTGCTGTGCTCGAGAAATGTTCCCATGAACTTATCCTCGGCATGGACTTTTTATCCGCCCACTCTGCCCTTATTGATTGTGAAACCGGCATGCTTCAACTTGATTTACCATGTTACCATGACGACCCAACACCAGCTCAACCCCGTCTGTGTTCTGCAGATCACGTTCGCCTAGCACCTCAAGCCGTTACTTACGTGAATCTTAGATCTGTCCCTCCTGTTCCCGATGGTGACTACATGTTGACACCTATTGCTGACGTTCTGCTGGTCAAAAATGTTGCCGTGCCTCACACACTTTTGACAGTCACGGGAAATACAGTGTCTCTTCCGATCTTAAGCTTCAGCTGGTGCGCTCAAGTTATCCCAGATGGTATGACTTTGGCAAAAGTTTTTTCTATAGATGCTGTCATTTCGGCGTTCGTTGCCGAATCTTCTTCGTCCTCTGCTCCGTTTTCATCCTCGAAAAGCGCAGCGGATGCCACCATCGACAAGATGATCGCTCCGGACCTTCTTCCAGCACAGACAGCTGACATCCGGCACCTGCTGAAATGCTACCGCGACATCTTTGACTTTGATGACCGCCCTTTGGGTCAGACATCCTTTGTAACTCATAGGATTAACACTGGAGACGCCAGCCCCATCCGGCGACGTCTTTATCGCGTGTCTAATGCTGAGCCACAAGTTATCTAGCACGACGTTGAAGAAATGCTCACAAAAGACGTCATCGAACCTTCCTACAGTTCATGGGCATCGCTGGTCGTGCTAGTCAAGAAGAAGGATGGCAGCTGGCGCTTCTGCGTAGACTACCGTCACTTAAACAAAGTAACACGTAAGGACGTGTATCCACTGCCGGAGATTGACGATGCTCTCGACTGCCTACATGGTTCTGCCTACATGGTTCTGCCTACTTTTCATCTATCGACTTGCGATCAGGATACTGGCAGATTTCTGTCGATCATCGAGACCATGAGAAAATCGCATTCATCACACCGGATGGACTTTTCCAGTTCAAGGTTATGCCATTCGGATTGTGTAATGCGCCAGCTACATTTCAAAGGATGATGGACTCTCTCCTGCGTGGATACAAATGGACCACGTGCCTGTGCTATCTCGATGACGTCATCGTATTTTCACCTACATTCGAAAGCCACCTTAGCCGCCTAACGGCTGTTCTTGAGGTTTTCCGGAAAGCAGGACTTAAGCTCAACTCTTCCAAATGTCGCTTTGGCCGTTGGGAAATCACTGTACTGGGCCACCTTGTCAGTGCCCGAGGCGTGCAACCTGATCCTGACAAAATTCGAGTTGTCAAAGATTTTCCCATACCACGTTCCGCAAAAGATGTACGGAGCTTTCTCGGCCTTTGTTCTTACTTTCAACGTTTCGTGAAGAATTTTGCTGACATTGCCCGACCACTTAAGGAGCTACTGAAGAAGGACATGCCTTTTTATTGGGGTACTGACCAAGCAACTGCCTTCAGCACCCTTACAACATTACTTACTTCCCCACCCATCTTGGCCCATTTCGACCCGTCAGCCCATACTGAAGTTCGTACCGATGCCAACGGACATGGAATCGGTGCTGTTCTCGCCCAGCGGCAACGAGGACAGGATCGCGTCATTGCTTATGCCAGTTGCCTCCTTTCTCCTTCGGAGAGCAAGTTTTCCATAACAGAGCGTGAGTGCCTCGCACTAGTCTGGGCAGTTGGAAAATTTCGACCATACTTGTATGGCAGCACCTTTTTCGGTAATGACAGATCACCATGCCTTATGCTGGCTGTCGTCCCTTAAAGATCCAACAGGACGACTTGGCCGTTGGGCCTTGAAACTACAAGAATACAGCTTTGACGTGGCATACAAATCTGACCGAACGCACCAGGATGCCGACTGTCTATCCCGTCACCCCGTGGACCCACCTGACCTTTCAGCACATGATTTTGGCCCTTGTGTCTTCGCCATGTCGGCTTTCACCGACATACGCAAGGAGCAGCTCAGTGATGTCCACTTGCGGTCTATCATGCAGAGTCTACGCTTGCCCTACGTAGACCCGTCGCTACACTTGTTCGTTCTACGCGATGGCATTCTTTACCGACGCAACACGAGCGCCAAAGGACCAGAGCTACTACTCGTAGTTCCTGCGACACTCCGTTCCGCTGTACTTGAACAGCTTCACGACGCCCCAAGCGCGGGACATCTCGGGGTCACGCGCACGTACGATGGCGTGCGGCGTAGATTCTTCTGGCCAGGCCTTTACCGTTCTGTGCGCCGATAGGTCGCTGCATGTGAGTCCTGCCAGCGCTCCAAACATTCCACGTTGCCACCAGCTGGTCTGCTCCAACCAATAGACATACCCACCGTTCCCTTCTACCGCGTCGGTCTTGACCTCGTTGGACCATTTCCTACTTCTCTCACTGGAAACAAGTGGATAGCCGTAGCCACTGATTACGCCACAAGATACGCTATCACACGAGCGCCACCGACAAGCTGTGCCACTGACGTCGCGGACTTCTTGCTTCATGACGTAATTCTTCACCATGGTGCTCCTCGACAGCTGCTGACTGATCGTGGTCGCTCATTTCTTTCAAAAGTAGTAAGTGACATCCTTCACTCGTGTTCGACGCGTCACAAGCTCACTACGGCCTATCACCCACAAACAAATAGTCTTACCGAGCGCCTAAATCGAACATTGACAACAATGCTCTCCATGTACGTTTCCAAGGATCACCTTGATTGGGATAGTACTTTGCTTTATGTGACATTCGCGTACAATTCGTCACGCCACGACACCGCTGGCTTCTCCCCCTTCTATTTATTGTTCGGCCGCCATCCAGCGTTATCCTTCGAGACTCTTCTCCCATCAACTACGCAAACGGTTACAGAGTATGCCCGGGATGCCACTGCTCGGGCTCAAGTGGCCCGCCAAATCGCACGGGAACGTCTTCTTGACTCGCAGCTCTCTCAGAAGGCCCGGTACAATAGCCATCACAGAGTAGTTTCCTACTCTCCAGGTTCATTGGTTCTCCTCTGGACACCATGCCGCCACGTTGGCCTCTCTTCGAAGCTCCTGTCTCGCTACTCGGGGCCTTACAAGGTTTTACGCCGGCTTACCGATGTCACATACGAGATTGCTCCGTTGGACAGTCAGTTATCGTCGTCTGCACCCGCTACTGACGTCGTCTACGTGAGCCGCCTCAAACCGTACATATCCGCATATGATCCTACTCTCCTTTAGGCGCCGAGACGGCGCTGCCAGCAGCGGGGGGTTATATGTTACACGACATCGGCAACGAAAGAGCATCATAGACGACGAAGACGATGAAAGCGACCGTGCTCGTGTTGTTGTTGCTGCTGTGTTTGGTAGTCGGGTGAAATTATGGGCGATACGTCGACTTTTTGCGGCCTCAAAACGCTGGCACTCCTTGATGATGACATCGACCGTGTTGCAGTCCTTGCACATGAGAAGGTTAAATGCATCATCTGCAATGCCTTTCAATATGTGAGCTACTTTTTCGGTTTCTTCCATATCGTTGTCCGCTTTTCGGCAAAAGGCAAGCACGTCCTGTATTTAAGTCACGTAGGACTCTGATGACGTTTGCGCACGAGATGCCAACTCCTTGTTGGCCGCTGCCTTTCTGCCCACAGACTTGTTGAAAAGGGCGCACATCTTTTCTTTGCACGCATCCCAGCTTCCAATTTCATCTTCGTGGTTCTCGAACCACACTTTTGCTGTTCCTATCAAGTAGAACAGGATATTGGCTAACATAAGAGTTTCATCCCAGCCGTAATTCTTACTTGTACGTTCGTACAACGGCAACCATTCTTCGATGTCGACATCATCCGTGCCACAGAACGTGCCAGGATCTTTTAGCTGCGGAAGGACCACAGTTGTTGTTGTAGTCGCCTCAGCGGGAGCCGGTCCCTGGTTTGCCATAGTGGAAAAATCCAAGCGTCGGCCACTGCGGAGCTCCATTATATCGTGTTTTACCCCGCACCTCCACCAAATATCACGGGGGTGAGAGAATGAATGAAATAAATATATTTACAAAATATACAGGGAGAGTCAGAGGCAGCTGCAGCCAAGATGGAAGAACAGCAGCAACAACAACACGAGCACGGTCTCTTTCATCGTCTTCGTCGTCTATGATGCTCTTTCGTTGCCAGTGTCGTGTAACAATATGGTGGTTTTGGGACGTAAAATCCCACATATCAATCAATCAAGGTAGTGCTGGTGGGAGATTTCTCCTGTGCATTGTTGAATAATAAAAATTGCACCGTGCAGGGTCACTAAAGACGGACTGCGGGTCTCTGTGTCCAGTCAGAGTCTTCTGTCTCTCGTTGCCCATTAGCAGTGATTGGCATGTTTTAGTGGGAAACACCAGTCTATCACTATGTGCTTTGCACCTCCACAGGTTTCTCTCTTGCGCAACGCGGCGATGAGCGATGATCAACGTTGCCACCTGTGTAAGCGTTAGCGCCCGCTGCTTCACATCTACACATGGTTCTCTTTAGCGGGAGATAGTGTAATTTTTAAGCCTCAAGATGAAGGGGAAAAAAGACATCTATCAGGCTTGTGTGGACTGACAGAAGTGCAATAGTGAATGTTTATAGTTCAGTGATGAAAATGCCATTGACAAATCATGAAATAGCCCATATAAGTTGAGAGCTAAAAGGTCACTATGAAAGTTTTACAGTGGCTGATAATGTGCGATTGCACTCTACCTTGAATTATTTTACAGGAACGGCTGGCCCATCTGAAAAAACAGTGTCAACCACATTTAGTCCAGGCAGCTCGTTCTTCAGTGGAAGGTATATGTGCCAAAATATATCATATGTCTGTCGAAAATGTGAAGAAGATACGGGAAAAGCATTGGACCATTCTCAACCAGCATGGCATCGAAGGTAAGCAAGAGTCATCACAGTTTTTTAGGAAAAACATGAATAAGCACCTATAGCACAATGCATTTGTTTCTTCTGAGTATTGTTAGTGAAATCCTGCAATGACAAAATTCTTTTGTTGAACTTTTGAATTTTATAGACACAAAATTTTTTAGTTAAAAAAATTAACACAAACATGGTTTGGAGACAGGAAAAATTTTTTATTTTTAAGTCTTACTTTTGGTCTGTGCATGTTTTTTTCGTGAAGCAGCCTGATGTGTTTTTCACATTGTGTCATTTGAATTTTCGTGACTTCATGCACCTCATCAAAGTGTCACATCACGTCATTTTCTCAACAAGTGAGGTTGCTGCATTTGGACACATTCTCTATGGTGGAGTCTTTGCGGCGTCGCAACACTATTGTGAACAAATTAATAAACATTTCTTCGATTGATTGATTTGTATGTGGGCTTTGACGTCCCAAAACCATCATATGATTATAAGAGACGCCGTAGTGGAGGGCCCTGGAAATTTCGACCACCTAGGGTTCTTCAAAGTGCACCCACATTTCTTTGATAATAACGATATGCGAGTTTAATCAAATTATTGGGGTGCTGGTACTATGGTCACGTACGATATCCTTGAGTTCCGCAATTTTTTAGTATAGAAATTTCTTTGAAGCAAAACAAATGTTCATGTCCTGTTTTTGCTAGCATAACATGAACTGATGAACCACTTCAATCAATAACCTTTGTAATGTAAGTGAATTGCAGCCTTCAGAGCTCGTTAGACAAATTTCCAAATAACACTCTGAGAGCTACACAAGAACATGGCAAGACTCTATTCAAATGTTTCATTTTGCTGTGCGTTTGCAAGCACACCCAGCAAAAAAAAGCTTCGGTGAACATGGATGATTGGATGCAGAAAAGGCTGGCTTCCCACTTAACTTGGGAACATGTTCTCTGAAAACTCAGTTGTAGTTATTGCTGCTTACACCAGTGGTTCTCAGCCACGGTTCAAAGACCCCTGGCATTGAGAAAAAAAAAGGGAAGGGGGGGGTGTATAAATTAACATACCATTCTGCACAAAATAGGCACCTTTTCAGGGTGTGTACAAGTCCTTGAAAACTTTGAAAACCCTTGAATTTAAAACATGTATTTTCAAGGCCCTTTAAAGTCCTGGAGTTTTTTCTCATCCTTGAAAATTCTTCAATTGCCTGAGCACTCTCATTGTGGCCTCTTTTATAGATTGGCATACTTTCCAAGTTTCCCGGATTTAGAGCAGTTCTTATGTTTGTACGTTTATCTGGAGAATCTCCCAGAAATTGAAATTTCTGTGCGTGGTCTGGCCGCATTCACAAAAATTCAGCCCAATCCAATCCAGGCTTTTGGCGAAGCCATCGCATTTTATTGTAAACGAAATTAGGAGGTGTTCTTCTTAACGTTCATTGGGCCAACATTCGTATGTTTCGAGCTCTTTTCCGTATCGCGGTGGGTATTATGAATTTTATTTCGAAACCTTGAAACGAAGGTCAAGAGCAGCGTGCTCGAAGCTTCAGAAGGACGTGCGCGGCCAGCGCACGTACTGTAAGAACTGCGGTTATCGTTTGCCACAACTTCTGTGGACGGAACCACGATCATGTGTGGCAACAACGTAACTCACGGAACTCTGAAAGTGCACACACTTTCAGCGCTTGATCAGTTAAAGCGACGGTGCTTTCTACAAACGCTCCGGACAAAATCATGGCAGATGCGATCATAGATAGAAAAAAACAAGTTTCGAAAGCACGTGCACAGCCAGCACACGCAGATTGAAAAAGCCGAACTATTGTGTTCTACAACCGCCTCGTGCGAAATAGTGGTTGCAGCGACGCGATTACTAGCTGAGGGCCCGCAGCTAATGCAGCGGTAGAGGCAACAAAGATGTAAAAAATGCTAAAAGCGTTTGGCGTTCCTGTCCAAAGAATCTAGTAACTTGATCCTGTCGATCTGGGTACATTGGTTATACTTTGGCATTAAATTTTCAGTTGGCCTTAAGCGAAGCTTTGACCGGCCCGTTCCTGGCAGCCGGCTGCGCCGTCCCGTCCGTTCAGTGTGCCCCAGGAAGACATACGCGAGTTCTTTCGACAGAAATAGATTTTGCTAGTTGTTTTTATGATGGGAAATTTTGAGAGATACAAGTATATTCACCATCCTTTGAGACTCGCATCTTTTACTGTAGTTGGGAAACCCTACCCTCGGGTGTTCGACTACTCCAAGTCGGCATGAGACCGTGCCACGCCGATGTTTACTGTCCCCCCCCCCACCGTTTTTCGCTGTTTTTTTTTTTTTTTGATGAAAAAAAAGTTTGCAGTTGCACTCTTGTGCTTGCCACGTTGATCCTCATCAGCCACATGCAATAAAAGTTCATTTTCCATTCGCAATTACTGCTTTGTTCATTTACCAATACATAATTATCGTCATGCTTGTCTTTTCATGATGAGACAGAATTGCAAAAATCACTTTTTCTTCGATTCTACAAGAAAGCAGTTCTACATAAATCAAACTTGTTTTATATACAGCAACACCACTTTCCTTCCACAGAACTGAGATGGCGTGGTTTCAACGTGCAGATATGCTAATGTTGCAGCAATCGTGTATATTTTATTTACACGGTTCTGACCAAATGTATCCGCAATGACTGCAGTACTCTAGAGCATTTTTACCACTTTGTTGCAAAGGTCTTCGTTAAATCAGCAGAGTAAAATACTCTCCTTCTTGACAACATTTTCTCCATGGTTGAGAGAACCCACACGGTCGTTTTTAAGACAGACAGTGCCAAAAGTCAGAAGTGGCTTTAATTTTATGATTCCCAAAAGAATAAAACATCTCCTATAAATTATGTACTGCCGAGTCTTTGGACTGTAGCACAGACACCACGATCGTTTTCAACAGGTATTCCCAGCAATCATATTCAGCAAATGAAAGCCAAAACATAAATGCAAAGGTCATTTGTGCACTAATGAATGTGCTTCTGAGCTTGCAGATAAAGGAGACTGGACAAAAATTTTAAGACGTGGTCGCTGTGTGAACTTGTAGACGGAAGCTACAAAGATTTAAATGTTACATCCATTCGAATCTGTCATATTAGGCGCATCCACGAATGTCGGGCGAATAAAAGAAAGAGGGAAAAAAATAACTGCTTACTAAGGCATCCTTGGAATTTCAAAATTTTAAAATTTAAACACACCTAAACACACACGCTCAAACACGCACCAGTTCCTGTTAACCAACTATATATGCTGCTACTTGAAGAAAACAACAACTTTAAAATGGTGTTTTCGTCAATAGGGGAAGAAAGGCACATGATCACTTTTCTTAACTTGCGTAGCAGTCGAATTCGAACGCTCAGAACACCATGCCTACTTTTTAACGCTACCCTGGTGTAACCTTGAATAGCAGTTGCGAGCATTGTCTTCTAAATTTCCTATTACACGCAGAGAAGAACTACGAAAGTGGCACATTGAAATTCGTTGTAAATGAGAAAAATAAACATAGCACAGGCCCCTGCAATTAGGAACTGTGCTCGTACTTCCGCAGCGAGAATGAATTTACGTACAAGCAATTCTTGTACACAATGCAGTGGTGAATTCTAAAAGCTGCCAATGTAATGTGATATATAGTAAAAATTACTCGCTCCACCGCATTATCCGTTCGGTGGCTATGCTAGTGATCAGAAGGCTCTCAGCAAAGCGAAAGTAAACAAAGCGAAAAACCGTCTGTTATGCTTCTTGTCATCCCTCACATAGTTGGTTAGTCACCCCGGCAAAAGTAGGGTCTAAAACAACACATATGCAGACACTACGGTAAATATAAACTGCAAGTAATAGACGCATACGTGACGAAATAAACTAAGCACGTAGAAATGTTCAGCAGCAGACGAAACGGCATAAGTTATTCATTCGGCTGCCTAGGTGCGACTGTTGCCAGACTTGAAGCGGGGGTTTCGCTAACTCTATCGGCTCAAGGCTTACGGAAACCACGCTACCACTATAAATGCATGTATTTTACTGTAATTTCAATGTATAAAAACGAATGATGAAGAAAAGCGTTTATTTATTGTATGGAGATATGCATTTCTTAACCACAATTATGAATACTCTCATTATCGGGCACTTTTCTCGGCTCATGCAGTTCTCTTAAGTGAAGGGAGCATTTCCAAGGCCTCCCTTGACGATGTAAGTGTGGAGGAGCACGCTCCGCCTTGACTTCGTCCAGTTAAGGGGAGCCCTTGAGTGAAGGAGTTTTTGTGAATACGGGGGTTAGAATTTTCTTGTGATGACAAAATTCAGTACTCTGTATTGGGCCAGCTTACTCCCAATTATTGCATAGTTCAATAATCATATAATCGTAAATACAAACACATGATCGCACATTTCCTGCTGCGTGCTCTTTAATAATATTTGGCTTATATGTTTACATGATTATTAAAAAAGTGTTGATACAGACACTCTGTTTCTGTGTGTAATCATTGGCTACTAACTCTTTAATCGTAGCAAAGAAACTGTACGAGCCTCGAATGTTCAACTATATGTCTACGTGTAACGACCGGTGGCAGTTTCGATTTCATTAAGCATTTCATGGCCTTGGGGTGTACATGGGGTTGCTTGTAAACAAGTGCAATCACATAAACATGCGTATTGGTAATGTATCTGGCCACCTTCTGCCATGTCAATTTGCTGCGTGAGCACTGCATGTTGCTGTGTCTTCTGTACACAGACCATGGTGCTTATTCAATGTATTGATGAAACACTGGCCAGCATTTTTCATCACATGCACATCTCTAGTAACTTTTAATGTGGGCGTAACTGTATACCATGTAAGAGAAGTTTTATGCAGCACTTGAAAGCTTTTTAGTAGGTACAACCAATTTACGTGGGACTTCAATGTGATGACACTTGTGAGCATTGTGGTTCTAAGAGGCCTGAAGTAAACTTATGTGGTTAATTTGTTTCGTGCAGAAATCACAAGCCCATTGCACGTGGCAAACCCAAAAAAAGTGTTCTGCTATCCAGTCCAGTTTGCCATCTCATCACCTCGGTTACCAGCAGTGGATGTGCTCACTGACAAAGACAGCACCCTTTTGCGCTACAAAGGGGAAGTTGTGCGCATCAACACGCTGTACTTTCAGAAACTTGTAAGTTTACATTGTTGTAGACACATTAAGCTGACGGTCTACTTTCATTATGTCAGCATGTGAAGCACCTATTTGACTTGCATAGAATTGCAGAAGTACAGGGGGGCTCAAAAGTTCCCAGGCGACTATGCCATGTATTCCTATGGCAGCATGGCCTGGGAACTTTTGGCCCCCCACCCCCCTTACTCCCTGTACATCTGCACATTTAATGAGGGTGTCCTTGAAATCCTTGAAAACCCTTGAATTTCAAAAATGTATTTTCAAGGCCCTGGAAAGTTCTGGAATTTCTTGAGCAGCGAACTCTCTTATCGACATTGATCTTTAGTGTACACGTATCTAGCAGGAGTAGGGCCACTAGCATGGGTTTGGTTTTAGTGAGCTGCAGAGCCGCGTTCACTGTCGTCTCAGGTGACTAACACCGCTGCACATGTGTTCGGACAGTCGAGGCGCTGAACACAGCGTGGCAAGTACACAGTACTGCTCAACAAGTCGCAACACTTTATTGCCTGCGGCAACACTAAAAATTCCGTACAGCGTCCACTGCAAAAGGCGGCGGGAGAGCAAAAGAGGCTTGTCCACCCCACAGGTGAAAATACTACACAAAGGGTGCCGTGAGCACGTCTCCATGGTCAAAAGGGTTCTCGGAGACATGCCGCGAAAGGAAATAGTTCCTTGCGACTACGCTAAGCACTCTCATGATCAGTGACGACTGGTCCCGGTCGCTCGAGCAAGGGCAAACTCTACTCGTGTTCACTTTTAGAGTTACGGGTCGACCTAGTACGACCACAGGTGAATACACTGCACCACTCTTCGGCCTAGCGTTCGGAAGGGGCAACGAAAGGTAAGCGTTTGCCGGATGCTCAAGGCACCGTTGGCGAGTTCGAGTGAGCTTCAAGACCAAAGGAGCTGACAGACTGGAAAGAAGGGGCGTGCTCATATCTCATTTCCGCCGGACGCACCCGTGCGATACATCTCAGGAGACTCGACTGCAGCGTCGAAATCGACATTCGCTGCCGGGTGAGAAGGGTCGATGTCATTCCCGCTCTCTCAGCGCTAACGGACCGTGGAGGAGCGGAGAGTCATGTTTGGATGTGAGAACGGCAGAAATATGTGAAAAAGAAAAATCGCAGCATATTCATGAAGTGAATGATGAGTGGGGCAATGCGTCTGTCTGTCTGACCGTCCATCTGTTTGTCCGTTCATGTGTCTGTCCATGCTTCCGTCCGCCCATCTGTGCAGCCTTCTGTTTGTCTGATACTGCCAGCTATGCGTGACGCAGGACAAGGTTAAACTAAGAGGAGCTTTACTTTTAAAAGCCCGTGCAATGGCGACAGGCTAGCCTCAATCCGCACAGACCTCCTAAATGTGGTATATCGGTGTGTCAGCGTGTCAAACTCCCCATTTCCAAAGCAGTAATGCGGCGTGGGCGCACATGGTCCCATTTTCCAAAAATTCACGTAAGAAAAAGTTGTTTCGGGGCAAGGAAAAGCAGTCAATGTGATGGCAAAAAATTATAGTGTCACATGAGAAAGGGCAAGCAACTCGATACATGCAACGCACCGCTCAAGCACAAAGGACGCATAAAATAACGCACACGCGACGAGTTCTAACGAACAACTGTCACAGCTCGACACTTGAGGCGTGCTTTTTAAACACCTAGAAGGATGCTAGAACACTCATGAATACACTGGATGAGTGTATATTAAAGGGACACTAAAGGCAACTATTAAGTCGACGTTGATTGTTATAATGGCGGTCCAGACACCTCGTAGTGTTACTTTCATTCATGCCAAGGAAGGGCCTATTTTGAAGTAAAATTCTGTTTTAGTGGTCCGCATCGGGTTAGTGCACTTTCATTTACTCGCTTCAAGAAGCAGACTGACTGCACCGACTCACATCACTGTTGACTGTTGCCGTGCACAACGTTGCCCAGCTTTACTGTGCTAGTAGCAGCAGATCGAAAGCAGCGGGAGCCACAGCAGAAACAACGGCCATTGATTAATTTCTCGCCATTGGCTCCAATATTACAGTCGTCTTTTGTTTTAACTGTGCCTCACTACATCGCACCGCCTGTCCATTGTAACTACGCATAAATTGAATTTTCGGACTACTCGCACCATTCCCCATAGTAACGTCCGGTGGCTATTTTTTTCCATGAATCAAACAGAAATGATCAAGCAGCATTTTATTGCATCTCTTGATGCATGAAAGGTTCTTTATTTAGTGCAGCTAGATCAATTACTAGTGATTAATTGTAGACGGTCTGTCTGATGTCATCGGGATCATTTTGAAAATGTCCTACTGCGGGGCATGTGTTCTTGTGCACTTACCTTAATTTCTCGCTAAGTAGGGCACCGTTGCTGATAATGTTGTCGTTTTAGATGTTGTCATACATTGAGCTTTCACTCTGACGTAAATCGTTGTTTGACTTTAGTGTCCCTTTAACCACTGTCACAGTTGTTACTTCTTGGTGTTTGAGCAGCGTGCTGCAAGTGTCAACTGTACACAAGCCAACACTCTTAACAGGGTGGTGCCATCAAATTGCAAGGCTATAGCAAGCATCGTGTGGGTTTCCTCTGTATGCAAGGACACTCAACACGAATGGTCGGACTCTGAAAACATTTAGAATATATTTTAACTCACTCCGAAAGTGTATCTAAATGCTCATTCTCCCAATCAAGGCTCATCGCTAGCTTGTCTAACACTGACGTAACTCTATCGGAAAGGCAACGAAAGCTGTAGTGACGTCACACCAGATCAGTAGTGAGGTGAGTGACATCCGGACGTCCGCCATGTACGTAGTACTGCCAAAGCATGGCGGCTGCTGCAGCTAGCGGCATGTTTGTTTTGCAAGTGCTTGTGTGGCACATGTGTGCAAGAGCAGACGATACTTAATATGACGCGCGTCAGAGTTTTGTGTGATCACATGACTAAGTCACCTACACTGCTACGTCTCTGCCCAACTCAGTGCCCACAAACCAATACTGAAAATAGTCCACATTAATAAGGTGATACTGAAGTATTTAGCAAGGATAAGCGAATCTTGGTGCCTGCATTGTGCTTGTTCAAGCTATAAGAAATGCTTCCAACAAAGAACGCACAAGCTACTAATATTGTAACACAACTCCTTTAAGTTCTGACTCTATGCGTTGAAGCCAGTCAGCGCATAACTTTTTGACAGGGCATTGTGTCCTCTTTCCATAGAGAATGAAGGAGACGGTGTGGTGCCACGTCAAAAAGCCACACGCTTAAGTGCTGTACCACTTGCGTAGGGTCAGGTCTTTACAGATGGTAATTTCCCTGGTGGGCATGGCCGACTCCTTCTAACCGCGCGTCATTCGCGACCTAAGCCTCGCCGAGGGCTTTACACGCGCATGGGAAGCCACCATGCTTTTCATGCAGCTTGGATGAGGCTAACGAAAAATTATTTCATGCTACTGATGTGCTATTGACTTAAAAATGACAGATCGTTGTGTACAGCAGTATTTATGTTGTTAGAAACTGCACAACAACATTACGCGTATTTAACATGGTGAGCGCACTGCGGTGACATCAAAATGTTCTCTCAATTGCGCATAACGCCAGCACCACCCTTATGCAAGGTAACTGCTCAAATGCTCAGTTGAAGTAGCATGAGTGTGTATGAAGAAATAAGGTGCAGCTTACGCTGAAGAGAGGCACTTACCGAACTTACCAAAGTCGTCACTCAGCATCGGTCATGCTTTGTTCTCGCAATGCCGCCGCTGCCGGGTCTGAAAAAGCCAGACAGACCTGCGACGAAGGTGAAATCTGTGCTCTCATTGCCTTGCAGCTTCTTTAGCACTATACTTGATAGCCGCCTGCATTTCTCTTCCAAACTACACTTAAAAAAGAAAAACAAGCGTGTGTTGCATGTTCCTTGCACGTGCAGTGCGTGACCCTGCAAAGTGGCAAACCTGCCGTTAGCTTTCCTTGCAGGTGACGTCAATGAAGTGCATACCTCTTATACATTTATTTATCTTTGTGCAAGTTAAATGACATTACGCTGAATGTTTTGAATCTGTTCAGTGAACTTCACAGAGCTCATAGTGGAGTAATCTCAACCTCTGTTGTAAGACGTGTTGTGAGGTTTTTTTCTTTTCTTTTTTTTACTGTTCATTGTTTGCAGGGTAGTTGAGCTAGTCATTATTAACATTATTAACATATATATTTATTCATCTTTGTATAAGTGAAGTAACACTACAATGAACGATCCTTGCCGACGCTAGTTGATCACCATTTAGGAGGTCCGTGCACTCACTGCACACGCAAAACCTTGCTGCACGCGCTGTGTCTGAGATCCATACGGCGACTTGGATGTTTAGAGACCTACGAAACACCTCCTGCATGCAGAAGCGTGGGCAGCAATACAGCATGTGCGAACAGACCTTCAAAATGGCACGGCGATGGTATTGCCCCCTTGTGGGTGAAGACTTAGTGCAGACCCCCTATACTGGAAAAATGTATAACTTAGGTCGTGAATGACGCGCGGTTAGAAGGAGTCGACCATGCCCACCAGGGAAATTACCAACCTGCAAGTGTTACAGCATTTTAGCGTGTGGCTTTTTGACGTGGCACCTCACCCTCTCCTTCACTCTCTATGGGAAGAGGGCACAATGCCCTGTCAAAAAGTTATGTGCTGACTGGCTTCAACGCGTAGAGTCAGAACTTAAAGGAGTTGTATTACAATATTAGTAGCTTGCACATTCTTTGTTGGAAGCATTGAGAGACGTAGCAGTGTAGGTGACTTAGTCATGTGATCACACAAAACTCTGACGCGCGTCATAATAAGTATCGTCTGCTCATGCATACATGTGCCACTCAAGCACTCGCAAAACAAACGTGCCCCTAGCTGCAGCAGCCGCGATGCTTTACCTGTACTGCGTATATGGCGGACGTCCGGATGTCACTCACTTCACTAGAGATCTGGTGTGACGTCCCTACAGCTTTCGTTGCCCTTCCAGTAGAGCTACGTCAGTGTTGGATGAGCTAGCGATGAGCCTTGATTGGGAGAATGAGCATTTAGATACACTTTGGGAGTGAGTTAAAATATATTCTAAATGTTTTCAGAGTTCGACCATTCGTGTGGAGTGTCCTTGCATACAGAGAGAACCCACACGACGCTTGGTATAGCCTTGCAATTTGATGGCACCACCCCATTAAGAGTGTTGGCTTGTGTACATTTGACACTTGCAGCACGCTGCTCAAACACTAAGAAGTAACAACTGTGACAGTGGTTAAAGGGACACTAAAGTCAAATAACAATTTACGTCAGAGTGAAAGCTCAATGTATGACATCTAAAACAACAATATTATCAGCAACGGTGCCCTACTTACGGAGAAATTAAGGTAAGTGCACAAGAACACAAGCCCCGCAGTAGGACATTTTCAAAATGATCCCGATGACATCAGACAGACCGCCTACAATTAATCACTAGTAATTGATCTAGCTGCACTAAATAAAGAACCTTCCGTGCACCAAGAGACGCAATATACTGGGAAAATGTCAAACTGCTCTTGTAAACTTTAATTGGGCTGTGATCTTGAGATTATTAATACTAATTTTTTGTTGTAATTGTGATTTCTATAATTTATTGTAAGTGCAATAAAATTGGTCATTTTTTTAATGTTAGAGTGACAAAATTTGTACTTTGCATGCCACTTCGTGTGCTTGAAAAACTTACAACAGGTCCTGGAAAGTCCTTGAATTTTCGCTTTGGAAACTTGTACGAATCCTGTTTAAGGTGTTGGAGATCAGAGGTTATAAAAAAAAATAAACATGCTTGGGCTTGTGTTGTCGTAGCCTTCTGTTCTAGCCATTGTTCCTCTTCGATGAATTTAAAATATGTATATATGTGACAGTAGTTTACCAGAAGGCAGAGTTCTCCCCACAGTGGGTGGGCAGGGGTGGAAATGCCACCCACTGCTCCACTTCCTTACTCGTCACTCAGGTTCACCTCCCCACTGCTCCAACTGATCGCATTAAAATGCGTGCATGAAGAACCAAAAAATGCCAACCGCTCATGTGAGACTAAAGGACTCTTATTGCAGTGAGGTAGCAGTACGTATGCTCTCAACGAGCAAGCCATGCCTACTGCCACCCTGTTGCCTAAAATAGAGTTACAAGTTGCCTTACGATCTTAAAGATCACCAGTACCAGTACAAGGGCTCAGACTCTAAGCGTCCTTGCTTCCGTAAATTGAGAGATTTTAAATTTTGAAATTCCTCCTCAACTTGTCATTCCCCCACCTCTCTCCCACTCGCTTTTAAAATGTCCAGTCCCTCAAAAATTTTTGGTGAGAACCTTCAGAAGGGTTTAATGCTGCATGCGTAAGAATTCTGAAGAAAGGAAATCTGTGAAGATTTAGGGATGTAGTGGAACAGAAATTAAAGCTAGTTCATTCGTTAACGTGTTTGGCACATTGAAAAACAAGACAGAGAAAGTTGAAAGCAGTGCTTGCCCTGTGCATTCTGTTTCTATGTTTTTGTCTTCTGGTGTTGCACTAGTTTTAGTTTGTCTAAGTAACGCTCAGTATGATCATCAGTTACACTTATTTGTTATACACATAAATACAGTTGAATCTCGTTGATACGAATTCGAAGGGAGCACGCAAAATATTCGTATCATCCCAAATTTGCATGAACCAAGAACCAGTTAAAACTTATCATGAAGATGAACAGGAACTTTATTGGGGTCAACTACTACTTGCTCAAAAAAAGTCCATGATCTTCTTTTGATTTTTCCTGCCTTCATAGCCTCTCAATAAACGGCTGCGGTTTCCTCATGCTGCTGGCGCTTAAAGCGTGTTCACACTTGGCATCAAAGGGAAGGAAAGCGTCAAAACTTGATGAAAATTCACTCGCTTCGCGTTTAAGCGGCCGGAAAAATTCTCCGCGAAGTCGACTCGAAAAAAAATCAGTCACGTGGTAGAATTCAAGCAAAAACGTCAGAGCGGCTGCAAAACCACATCTTCACCTGCCAAAAATTGTTTACATTCGTTATGCCTACCGCCGCTGCCTTCGCCGCTTCAAAATTCATTAGATTTTGCCCGTCTCCTGAGCATTAAAATTCGTACCAAGTTCTAGTCATGTATGCAAAGCACTCAAAATAAACAGTTTACACCGGTACAAACGTTGTTTTGGAAGATATGCCAGCAAAAACGACACAAGCGGACACACCGGCAGTGGCGGCGACTGTTTCAACCGGCGGGACAAAAGCGAGCGAGACACGTTAAAGCATGCCGACTTCGCTGCTGCTGTACCTTCTTCTACTTTCTCAGGTGTTCGCAGTGATTGTAATTGGAACCAGGCTCTCGATGTACACATTCTTGTCAAGGCCGTGAGCTTTGTCGTTCTGCACAGGTAGTTGACGATTGCACCGACACGAGCCACCGTCGACACTTTTGCCGCCATGTTGAATTTGCGGCTCTTTGTTTACATCATATGGTTTGAGACCTAGTGCAGCCGGTGTAGCCCAAGCTGTGAAGCAAATAGGCGATCAGCTATCGCATGGCTGAAAAATTGGTCTCGGGCGGATTTTTTTGTGTCAGCCTTGCGGCATCATTTTCCAACCACTTCCACTTAGGCAGCGAAGCGGGGGAAATTCCCATGAGTTTTGCCACCTTCACTCATTTTGAGGCACGGTGTGAACGGGCCTTCCCCCCACAGACAAGCCGCGTTGCACTGTTTGCGTACAGCGGTCAGTGTGCGTTGGTATTATCCACTGTGGCTAGGGAACCTGTTCGTATGACACCAAATCAGTGCGTATTTTGTATAATGTAGTCCATCTGAAGGAACCTTACAATTCGTATTATTTAGATTCTACTGTAATTAAAGTGTGCCATCCACCGACTCAAGCAATGAAATAAATCTCACATAGCTCTTTTGGCCTGTGGCTTCTAACATGAATCTGTGTTATTTTGGCAAAGATAGAGTTGTACAATTTTTATAACTTCATTTCAGGCTAGTTGGTGCAGTTTGCTAAATATGTCTGTGAGGGTAGAAAATAAGATCATATGACCCTAGAAGCACTTTCTTTGTGTGTGGGTGGGGCATGGGCGTGCATGGATGAGAGTGTTCTTCCTTATGCTTGTCTCACTTTGTTTCCCAGAAATCATGTTTAGAAATGGAGCGATGCATTAAGACTTGCAGCACATTCTCATTCAATTTATTACAAAATCGTACTGCTTCGAATTCAATTGTTACCAGTGTGAAATGTAGTATTCTTGTTGTAATTGGCTCATGAACTATTTGCATAGGTACATGAAGTGTATAAATATCATATTACTAAAGAGCAACTACATCTTTAGAATACGACAAGCGCCTGAGTTGATAAAGTAACTCAGTTGGCTAGTTGGTTAATCATACTCAAGTTTAAACGGCGTGAAAATGCTCACGGACGCTGAAAGCTGACACACAGGACAAGCACTCAGGACAAGCACACAAAACAAGCTCTTCACTTCTCGTAGAAGTGTGTGTTAGGTGTACTTCATGGAGGGCCAACTTGCCTGAGCTTCAACACTTCTCAACTGTCCACTCTTCATTTGGTTTGCACATTGTTTGTGGGAAGCTAACATCATGTTCTGTGAGCGGCTACAGCTACACCTCTCTCAGCGGTATACGGATGAAATTTGGCTTCTGCCCATCTGCGCTTCCATTGCTTTAGAATGCCCTATTTACCCAAAGCATCGATGTGACTCTCAGATGCAAGAAAAGTTGCACAAGAGGTGTAGCGCATGACACCACATGTGTCTAGTTGATAATTCCCATGGCACACACTCTTATTTGATATGAGATTCAATGAGCTTTGCGGGACTTGTTGCAACGTTCAGTGCGGCATGTGACAGAGTGGGAAGAAAAGCAATACTAGTGGAAAACATGAAATCTTTGGGGAACATCAGACCTATCAGCCACTGGAGGGCACGCTCGTGTTGGATACATGTTTTCAAGCTCATGTCTTAACCACACAAATTAGTGCATCTGAGAGCTGAGCTTTTTGGGCACACCAATAAATTTCACACATGCTCTTCATGCTGGCCGGCCAGTTGTGTTCGCCCATATTCCACTTCCACGATCATTACTCCAACCCTCATGACTGTTCCCTGATGAACCACCAGTATAAGTGTACTATAAGCAACAAGCTTTTTGTAGTGGCTAGCAAGAGAGCCGAAAATTTGGCCCTAAACCTTACCCCATCGCGGAAAAAGGAAAAAAAGAAAAAATACAGGGGGGGGGGCGGGTAGTGTTGCAGTGTTTCATGGCTTGTTCAAACTCTTGCAGAATGCTGCTTAATCTATCTTCGCTGTAGTACACCGGTTTCCTGCAGGAAAGTGCATTATGATATTGAAGGGGCTGTTCGCACTAATCACGGGAAACAGCACATTTTGTTCAATTACTCATGCATGTATACGGCGCGTAATTGTGAGTACTAGTAGAACCTGTGACGTCTAAAAAAGTTACCACCAATTATTCGGATCAGTGTGTGACATTCCTGCATTAGACAGGACATTAGCAAGCTGTCCCAGGAGACGAAGAACCTCATTAAAAAATGTCAAAGCATGAAAGCCTCAAACACAACAGATAAAATGGAACTGGCAGAACTGTGTAGGCAAAAACCAGATGTATGCACTAAGGGACAAGGAAGGCAATGTAACTACCAATGTGGAGAGGATAGTTTAAGTAGCGGAGGAGTTTTACAGGGATCTGTAAAGTAGCCGGTACAACCACTATCATCATGTAAGAAGTAGCAAGAGTAACCCAGACGACATCTTACCAGTAATGACGAAGTCAGGAAAGCCTTGGGGGAATGCAAGGAGGCAAAGCTGTTGGTGAAGATCAGATAATATCAGATCTGCTAAAAGATAGAGGACAGATTGTGTTGGAAAAACTACTAACCCTGTTTACGAAGTGTCTCCTGATGAGGAGGGTGCCAGAATCTTGGAAGAATGCTAACATTGTCTTAATCCATAACAAAAGGGACAAGGTCTTGAAAAATTACAGGCCGATCAGCTTACTCTCCGTCATATACAAGCTATTTACAAAAGTAATTGCTAACAGAATTAAGACATTAAAATTCATCTAACCAAAAGAATAAGCAGGATTTCGAACAAGCTACTCAACAATCAACCACATTCATAATATCAATCAGGTGATAGAGAAATGCTCAGAATACACCCAACCACTATACATAGCCTTCATAGATTACGAGAAGGCGTTTGATTCAATAGAAATATCAGCAATCATGCATACACTGCGGAATCAGGGCGTCGACGAAGCATATATGAACATCCTGGAAAAAATCTACAGGGGGTCAATGCCTACCATAGTGCTCCATGAAGAAAGCGACAGAATACCAATAAAGAAGGGTGTAAGACAAGGGGATATGATCTCCCCAATGCTATTTTACTGCATGCTTACAAGAGATTTAGAATGGAAAGAGTTGGGGATAAGAGGTAATGAAGAATACCTTAGTAACCCTCGCTTCGCCGATAACATTGCATTGATTAGTAACTCAGGGAACGAATTGCAATTCATGATTACTCATGAGGATAATAGAAAGGTAGGTCTTAAAATTAATCTGCAGAAAACGAAAGTAATGTACTACAACCTCGGAAAAGAACAGCGCTTCAAGATGGGTAGCAGTGCACTTGAAGTTGTAATAAAGTACGTCCACCTAGGACATGTAGTAAACGCAGAGACGAACCACGAGATTGAAGTAACTAGAAGAATAAGGATGGGCAGGAGAACATTCGGCAAGCACTCTCAAATCATGACCGGCAGATTGCCACTATCTCTCGCTAGGAAGGTATATAACAGCTGCATCTTGCCGGTACTTACCTATGAAGCAGAAACCTGAAGGCTTATAAAGAGGGTCCAGCTTAAATTGAGGACGTCTCATTGAGAGATGGAAAGGAAAATGATAGGGGTAACCTTGAGAAACAAGAAGACAGCATAGTGGTCAGGGAACAAACCGGGGTCAAGCATATTATAGTTGAAATCAAGAAGAAATGGACATGGGCCGGGCACATGGCACGTAGGCTAGATAACCGCTGGTCATCAAGAATAAGTGACTGAATTCCCAGAAAATGAAAGTGGGTGAGGGGGAGAAAGAAAGTTAGGGGGCGGATGAGACTAGGAAGTTTACGGGTATAAGTGGCAGCAGCAAGCACAGGACCGAGTTTACTGGCGGAACATCGGAGAGGCTTCTGTCCTGCTATGGGCGTAGTCAGGCCCAGGATGATGACATTTGTAGCACCTTAAAAAAAAAAACTGTATGCCAGTTTTTTTTTTTTTTCGCCATCCTTGCAAATCTTCTGAATTTCAAGGTCGCCAGCTTAGCAGATCCGCCCAGCCACGGTGGTCTAGTGGCTAAGGTACTTGTCTGCTGACCCGCAGGTCGCAGGTTCGGATCCCGGTTGCGGCGGCTGCATTTCCGATGGAGGCGGAAATGTTGTAGGCTCGTGTGCTCAGATTTGGGCGCACGTTAAAGAACCCCAGGTGGTCGAAATTTCCGGAGCCCTCCACTACGGCGTCTCTCATAATCACTGGTGGTTTTGGGACGTTAAACCCCCATATCAATCAATCAATCAAGCTTAGCAGATCCACATTCGGATTCACAGACTCGGGCGTGGCATATGCTAATGTTGAAGTTATCATAATTTTCTCAGTGAGGTGGTTAAAATACTAATTTTATTGAAATAGCAGTGCTCTTACTCACACTGCATGATTTAGGGCATGTTGAATGGTTTGTACATATCTTTTTCTGAATGTAACACTTCTTTTTCATACTTTTCCAAATTTGCTCTTTCAGAATAAAAAAATCTATTTGTTCCCTGTAACCTGCCCCAAATTGGGATTTTTATGCTCGAAAAGTAACATTTTGCTGCTGAAAAAACTGTGCCAAATTATATCTTGGCTGTTGCACCCCTGATCAAACCTAATTGAAGGTGCATCATTGGGTGTCGGCTACTTAAGTTATGGTGTGGTTTCAAATCAGTGTAGATCTGTTTGTAGCTATTTCTTAACAATCTGAAAACTCACTAACCACTTCATTAACAAAATGTAGGGCATGGGAAGTTCACTAATCAGAGCCACCATTTTTATGAGACACCATATGGTGACCGCTCATTCTAAACACTGTTCGTAGGGGAAAGTACTTTCATCAGTGTCTTCTCATGTAGCTTTGAGTGATCCATGAAAAGAATAGCTTTGAATTTACATGGCAGAGTTGAAAATATTGTGTCACTAGTGTCCTGGCAACCCGGCTGTAGATGCATTCATGAGATGGTGTGCGATGTTCAATAATCTCTCAAAATTGCAAGGCACTTGGAGTAATTGCCCAAGAACAGCATGTGTACTCTGTACCAGTTTCTACATCTGCCAGTTTAGCCTGATCTCTGTGGTCTTATACTGGTAAGAGGGTGATTCCACGAGAGATCGACACAGGTCCAAAAGTTGATATTTTAGATTTCATTGAGTATTTTACATTTCGTGCACCTCTCACCAGGTAGCCCGAAAGTCAACTTTGTTTTATGATTAAAGGCATAACTTACGAGAAAAAAAAATATCAAATTTCACCAACACGGAGGCACCAATTTTGTCACCTGTCATTTTCGAAAATTGCAGATGCTTTAAAAAGACAAATATTTTTGTTTTAAAGAGGATATTTTTTACCTGAAATGTATGTCTAATGAAGAATGAATTCATACGGTTTCAAGTTTGTAGACCGAAAGAAAATAGCTTTTAAAAATGTCAACTTTTGTGGGAGTTTGAAATAAGTTACTTTTTCCCTTTTTTTTTTTCTGCAAAAGTAATGCAAGCAGCGTTTTCAAACTTGACAGATTTTAAGAATGTAGTGTGTTCATTAGGTACATAAATTATTGTTGCCGTAGGACAAATGTAAATTTTTATATATTGCCTCATAGTTCTCATATTGGCAAAAATGTACTCCACTGAAATTTGAATAATAAAAAACCTTATCTGCGATTTTTTTTTAAATATCGCGAATAGACAACCGAAGGCCATCATACAGTAATATAGAAAAACATGTTGCATTATTTTGTTTTAGGGACAATATTCGTGGTACAAATCAGAGCTTTTCGAGAGTGCGCTGATAAGTTGAGAAATCTAGAAATCGGAACGGAAAAGCGGCAATGAGCTTCAAACGCGAGTAATCGTGACCGCATTTGGTGAAGAAAGGCTGTTTTAGCACTGTGACAAAGACGTACCCATGAAGGCGCATTTATGCTCCTGATAACACAGCTCTAATGGAGGAAATCTTCGACACTCTAACTCAGTTGCAAAACATCTGTCTGTATTTGCAGATAAACTCAAACATGAAAATGTTCCAACGCAAGTGTTGGGTCTCGCTAGAAAAAGCATATGCGCTTGAAGTACCCTCACTGGTATTTTGGTGGTGACTGTGTGAAACAAGAGATGCGCTCAAAATGGCTGCATGTTTTGCAGATCACATTTAGCACTACGTGACACTAACAAAACACGACCACGATCAGTGCCCTCAGATGTGCTTAGCCAAACATGCCAAGAACGTATGCCTGGAACACGTGGTAACAATTCCCACTGGCTCTTCTGAAACTGACGGAATGTTTCTAGCTCGTCTACATTTGCACACAGCAGCTTGACATTTTTGAGCTTCGTGCTCATTTGCGCCACCATTTGGGATGCTGACATAATCACAGCTCAGCTTGCCGCTCTGAGGTTGTAGAGCGTAGCCTGATGCTTTAGTAGGCCACCAATGTCGTCACAAAAGTTCTTGCCATGTCCTGTGGCTGAAAAAATCCACTTTGTTGATATATGATCTTTCTGACATTACTCGAACAACTGGTACTTGTTTTCGAAGTGACTGCTGGCACCATCAGAAACATAATAACATGCGTGTCAGGCTTAAGTTGTTCCTTCATATAGTTGTGGATTATTTGTAGAGCAAAACAGGCATGTGCAGCATCATGGCATGTGTCATCACTGATGATGGCAAAACTTTGAATTGATTGCTTTCTTGTGACGACACACGTGAATATAGACACCTGTCTTTTGTGCCAGTGATACAACTGTACCTCATTCGGTAAAATGGCTGTCCAATTTTCGGCGAAATCAAAGTAAAAAATGCAAGATTCTTTTTCTTGGTTCTCTTTCGCCTGACGTATTGCTGATTCTTGAATGTATCCTATGTAATCATGGGTAATCCACTTCACGAACCATAGACTTAGCTCTCGCAGAAAAGCACTTGCCTGGGCTTTTTTTTTTTACTAGATTGCCATTTTCCCATACTGCATAGGCTACCTCAATATCTTCAGGGATTCCTAAACATGTGGCTGTCAGAGCATTCTCCTTAGCACAATAGTCACAATGGCCTAAAAGACAATCACTTGTAGGGAAGCTGCAAAGACATAGTTCTTTCAAGAAGTCCGGCGTGTAGGCACCATCGGTGACATCTTGTAGGGCAGAAACACACTCCATGGCATTAGCACAGTATATACAAAGGCACATTTCTTGGTGTGGTGCAAGAAGAACCCACTTCGGCCTCAGGGAATAAAACTTTGAGAGCCCAATAGACGTGTTCGGATTAGCTTCTCTAAAGAGACAGTAAGCCTCTTGCACCGAACAGGTCATAAACCTTTTCGAAACAAGCTCCTTTTTTCCGTCAATGATAACAGATACTACATCTTTTTTGTTGGGACTCTGCTGAGAGCAGCTATACTCATCTTTGGAGTAGTAAGCCATATCTGCCTGGATGTCTATTGGGTTCAGCCGTGTCCTTTTTACCGCATTTGGTGCTAACCATATCCCGTGTTTTGTGCGCCAGCGTCGGGATCTGTATATCATGTAAGCTGACAAGTTTGGTATAAGCGCTTCGAGTTTTCGGCACTCTATATCGCTCGGCAACAGTGTCAACAAACGCATGCGCTCTTGATACGAAGAACACGCTTCATAGGCTTGCTTGAAGTTCTTGAACCACTGGGCACACACACTGCATTTTAGATCTGATGGTTGAAAGTGGCGGTTACACACGTTACGGTGGCACTTCACGGTTACTGTAGAATTGCTGCTAAGTTGTCTTGGCTCTGCATGAACTTTGCTATTTTGGGCATGCAGCTTCTCCAGTCACATAGGTGACAATGCTTCAGGCGTGTTTACGCACCGCTCTTGACTTCTTCCTTTTTCTTCTTCCGGCAAAAACTCATCAGCTGAGAAGCCATTAGACGAAGACAGCATATCTCTGAGGCGTCTGAAGCAGTTCTGGCAGACGTGGTCGTTGTTATGTGCATGGCGGGCAGCTTTCGGCAAAAGCTTCTGGAGTGCAAACAGGCCGATGTCTTCGACCTTGCGGAAGTTTCTTTGATAAGTTATTTTATTTTTATGCAACATGAGGTAATCTGAACAAAAAACTCTATCCCGGCTGAAATGGTCAGCCATCGCCACGCTCCTTGAGGCTCAAATTACTGGCAATGCAACTATGCGTGAAACCAGCGGCACGAAAGTGATCTATCTGTCGTCTGTTCCTGTGTCTCTCACCTTTAATGAGAGCAGATGTAAAACAGCGCGCGCAAGTATCCACAGTACGAATGCAAAACTGAAGTATAGTACGTTAAAATAAATTTCACAATGTTTTTGTCGATAAAATTACGGGAGGCGTAATCTTTGTCCCTACTTTGAACCATATGATCTAAAGCATTGCCTCCGAGATGCGGCGCACAGCAATTCATCTGTAGAGCAGACGACGAATGACAACTTGCCCTAAAGCGGGTTCTTCAGTCTAATTCGGCAATCTTCGTGCCCCAAATGATAAAAATTTTTTATGAATCGTTTATGAACACATTCAACATTCAATTCTCTTACCCAACGTGCTGAAAACACATGGCCGTCACAGCAGCTCTATCTGTGTGCAGTAATGGAGAGGCACCACATATTAGAAGTCTCAGTGCTCTACGTATAAGAGTGAATTCAGATACTGTAGAATACCATGTTCAAAATAGTTACTCCTATCTACTAAAAGAGCTTTTCTTCACCAAATGCGGTCACATTTACTCGCGTTTGAAGCTCATTGCCGCTTTTCCGTTCCGTTTTCTAGATTTCTCAACTTATCAGCGCGTTCTCGAAAAGCTCTGATTTGTACCATGCATATTGTCGCTAAAAACAAAATAATGCAACCTGTTTTTCTATATTACTGTATAATGGCCTTCGTTTGTCTATTTACGAGATTTTAAGAAAAATCGAAGATGGGGCTTTTTTATTATTCCAATTTCAGTGGAGTACACTTTTGCCTATATGAGAACTTTGTGGCAATATATAAAAATTTACATTTGCCCTACGGCAACAATAATATATGTACCTAATGAACACACTATATTCTTAAAACGTGTCACGTTTTAAAACGCTGCTTGCATTACTTTCGGAGAAAAAAAAATGGGGAATACATAACTTATTTTAAACTGTCGCAAATATGTACATTTTTAAAAGCTATTTTCTTTTGGTCTACAAACTTAAAACCGTATGAATTCATTCTTCATTAGACATACATTTCAGGTAAAAAATATCTTCTTTGAAACAAAAATATTTGTCTTTTTATAGCATCTGCAATTTTCGAAAATGACAGGTGACAAAATTGGTGCCTCCGTGTTGGTGAAGTTTGATATTTTTTTTCTCGTAAGTTGTGCCGTTAATCATAAAACGAAGTTGACTTTTGGGCTACCTGGTGAGAGGTGCACAAAATATAAAATACTCAATGAAATCTAAAATATCAACTTTTGGACCTGTGTCAATCTCTCGTGGAATCACCCAAGAACATATGGTAATAACATGCTTTCCACACCTGCTTGCACCTCACCTTGTAGCAGTGAATTATGATCAAAGCCATGTGCCCCATATTATTGAGCCAAAGCAACATCATTTTGGCAAGATTAAACTGTGAAATCATTGGAAAGTTTAGGAAATTTTTTTTAATGTACCGCATTCTCCAAATTGAGTAATTGCCTCATAAACGGACACTTTTGAGAGAGTGCTTGGGTAGGGGGGCGGGGGAGTATGTAGAAAAAAAAAATTGCCGCCGTATCTGCATGTTAATCAGCAAATGTCGTCGAAAGACGATGGTCTTGCGTGTGGAGAGAGTAAGCAAGACATTTATTTGATGTTCTGCACAAAAAAATCGGGGAATGGTATTCTGGAGGCGCTGCGTTAGAGTGCCTCGAGCATGCAGCGGAGGCGAATGAGCGCATCAAGTCACGTCACACGTCAGACATGAGCGCCATTTGGCAGTTTTCTTAGAAAATAAAGTGCTTGGCTCTGAGACGGGTGTGCGCGCCCATCTCAGAGGTGATAAGGTGTAGAACGCAAGGCAATGGGTACGTGCCACCACCGTCTGATCTTAGCAAAGTGTTGGAAACACTCGTCTTTCTGTGCAAGCGTTGCATGGTCAGCGCAGCGTGATAAGCGCTGCGGTTCTTAAAATTACTTATGTATGCCCTTTCTAGTAAAAGACGCACATGCAGAATATATACGTGTTGTTATCGTGCCCCAGACATGCGAAATAATTGCTTTTTGATTGTCAATCGCACAAGCATGAACGCTCAACCCAATGCCGTTGAGAGTGGGAAAACAGACAAATCTACAGACAGACAGACTAAAATTTTTGCGTCGAAGGTCCCCAAGAAAGACTATCATCTTTAAAAATGTCAGGCCTGTGCGGAAGGTGCAGCACATTCACAACGAAAGCTAGAAGAATAGCCTTTCAGAGACTTTTCTAAACGCTCATTGGATAAGTGCTGCAAGCACACTTGCTTGATACCAACTACGGCATTAATAATAAAATTTTTTGTGTAGTAGGCTGGCATTCCCTATGCTATTTTTCGTCATTCTTCTGAGAAGCGCGGTATTTGCTGAACACTTGCAAAGAATTTCGTGCCAATTGTTCTTGCAATGGCTGACGACGATGACGAATTGTGCCTGAAGTGGGCATGTGCCACAGTTAATAGGTGAACAAGAACAAGCTTTTGTAATGGGTTGAAGCATTGGACGACCCATTCGTTACGCTATTCGCATTGTGCAATGACTGGTTGTTCTTTCGCTGCTTTAAAACTCTTTATAAGTCGTATGAACGCGATTGCTTTCCCCGACGTCAAGCCTGCCTAAGGCAAGTTTCCCAACAAGTCCCAAGCACCGGCGTGGCTCAGTGGTAAAATACTGGGCTGGCACCCAGCAGACATGGGTTCGAGCACCACTGTGTTATTGGTACTAGTTTTTTTTTTCTAATTTCATGTGTTGTGGTTACGGACACCAGCGGCAGCGGCGTACAACTATGACAGTGCGTAACCTGACTTTTGGTCTCATAACAGATTTCGCTGTAAAATGGAAACCCAGAGTATAAGAGAATAAATAGTAAGCATTTTTACACCCTGTATTACTTCCAGTTTACACCTTTGTTTGTTTTTTAGTCATTTTTGCATCCTGTGCTACTTTTATTTTACACCTTTTTTTTGTCCCATTTTTTTTCTAGGAGCAACTTTATAGGTGGAACTGCACAGATGACAGGAAATTTGAGAACTTCCTTCCACGTGTTTGGTGCATGCTGAAGAGGTACCAGGTGAGTCGGTTTATTCATTTTATTGCGGGTTACTGACTGCTGTAATGTTCTTTGCTTGCCATTTTTATTATTGTTATTCATTTTTTTACAAAATAAATACAGGAAATTCACGTGTAAAGTTAGAGTTCTAGAAATAATGAAATTAGTATTTACACAAATTGTGCTCAAAAGCGCCATGCATGCTGTTGCCAAGTGTCTTCGAATTGCACAAATTTCATGGTGTGCACTATGACTATGAGCTTTAAGTGCTGTTAGTGCTGCTGACATGTGCCCCAAATGTGCGTACATTTGGGGCACATGTCACATGACAAGCTCCAAATGTGCGTACATCGCGTGTAATGTCCTCACTAAATCTAAACTAAGGAGCAGGTGTTTTTTTTCTAAATTAATAAATGTGTGCAGGATTTGTTCCGACCACTTGCAAAATCCTAAAATACCTTTCACCAAGCCCTTGTGTGGTTCTCTGAAAGCTGTTATAGAACATATTGACGTATTGAAAGCTGTTATAACCTATGTTATAACATATTGACAGTAGCCGACCTATTTTTCTCTATATTCGTGTCCATTCATATAGTTATGCTGCTAATATTAGCAGGTGCTAAAATCTGCCTTTTGTCAGAAATATAAATGCTCAAGGATTGTTTGAATTTGCTGAAACTATTATCTGATATTTTGCATATAATAATTTAAAACGTAAGTGAAACTTTGGTTTTTGTTCTAGCAAGTTTCGGTTAAATTTTCTGGTACTGTCATATTACTGGAAATTTGTCCTACGTGTAAAGAGTGCTTTCACTTTTCTGTTGTATTGTTTTTCTTTAGTAATTAGCCCAGGGCTCTCCACTAAATAAGCCAGAGTACTCCACTACGACATGTCTTATAGTCCGTACTGTTGGTTCAACATGTAAAATCCTGAAAATTAACTCATTTTGCTGGCAGTGTGCAATTTAACACCCGTTGTAGCTTGGGTTTTTTGTTTTTGAGCTTTATATATTTTTGGTAATATGGGGGTTAAAAATTAGGTGCTATTTCTCTAAATGATAATCAAAAAGATCAGATTGTTTTTTCTATTTGTGTTTTTCAGGGTAAGTCTAAAACATTCCAAGTAACACATTCAGGCAAATTAATTTGTAATAATGGCAAATAGTTGGGTGCTCCATTAGTTAGCACGAAACTCTTAGTTAGGTGTGCTTTTCGGATGGTTTGTTAATCGAAAGCCACATTGTACACACAGCCTGTGAAATAAACTACAGGTCACTGGAATTCACTTAAGCCTCGAGGAGCTAACTTCGTTTTGTGAGACAGGGTAGCTAAGCATGTGCACCGGAAACCCCATGCAATCTAAGAAAATAAAAGAAAAAGTTTCATGATTTTCGAACTCTGGGAAATATTGCACTTAACCTGATTTTTCTGAATCATGTTCATGGTGTAATAATTTAGTAAAATAGAATTTCACCGAGAAAGCTAACAACACTGATTGATATTGTCACAGGTAATGGGTATGAGCCATCAACTGTAGGGGGAATCCCTTGGAAGTGAAGAAAGAAGAGGGCTTTTGCGTCCTGGTCTGAGGGCATGCAAGACGTCGTTTCGTTTCGTCGCTCTCTGTTATTACGTTCGGGGCACTGGTGGAGGTGCTGGGTAACGTGGGGCGGCGAGGTGATGGAGATCGTGATTGGGGGCGTGGACCAAGGCGAGAAGCTTGCTGGCCCGTAAGGTACGCTTCGATGTCGCGGGGACGCTCATCGTAACGCGGGCAACGAGCATCTGGGTGAAAGCCACGGAGACCAAGTTGGCGGTACTGGCAGTTACGGTAGACGTGACCCGCTTCGCCACAGTGGTAGCAGAGTGGACGGTTATCGGACGTACGCCACACGCTGGCCTTTGTGGCGTTCTGCCGCGATCCAGACGGACGATAAGTTGGTGCACTCTGAAACCTTGAAACGGGTGGCGGAGTCGAAGAAGTGCCCTGGAATCGATGGCTAGCCTGATCCATTCTCCCCATGGTGGGATCAGGGCCATGTGGTGCAGGAGATCGCAGAGCCGCCGCATAAGTCAGCACAGGGGCCTCAGGTCTTGTTGGCGCGAGTGGGGTGACCACGTCTCGGATCTCATTTCGGATTAAGTCTGCGAGATCACTTACGGGTGGTTGGGGTCCCGCTGCTTGGAGTTGGCGCAGCTCGTCCCGCACGACGCTTCTTATGAACTCAGCGAGGGCATGCCTCTCGCTGTCAGCCCCGATAAAGCATGCAGCAGGGGTCAGGTCGTGGCGTTCATACTGTGACGACCTATACTGGAGAGTACGCTCCATTGTGGTTGCCTCATTTATGAACTCTGCCACAGTCGTCGGTGGATTGCGCACGAGTCCGGCGAAGAGCTGCTCTTTTACCCCACACATTAAATGCCGCACCTTCTTTTCCTCGGACATTGCAGGGTCAGCACGCTTGAAGAGTCGAAGCATGTCCTCGACAAACATCGAAACTCTTTCGTTGGGTCGTTGGTTCCGAGACGAGATAGCCTGCTCCGCTCTCTCTTTCCTTTCAGTGCTGCGGTACGCATCACGAAACTGTCGGCTGAACTCATGCCACGTCGCAAAGGAACCCTCGTGATTCTCGTACCACGTTTTGGCAGAGTCTTCTAACGCAAAGTAAACTCTCCGCAGTTTGCGAGCTTCATCCCATTCGTTGATGTTGGCAACTCGATTGAAGTGGTCAAGCCAGTCGTCAACATCTTCATAAATGTCTCCATGAAATGAGCGTGGTGTTTGCGGCGCATGAAAAACATGCGGGAGAAAAGAATAGGCGTCGTTGGTTTGACTCGCCTGGTTGTTAGTTGAAGTTGCCATCTCGTCTTGAGAGAGGGGACCGTACTCGGGAGATAGTCCTCGCAGGCGGCGACTGCTTCGTGCCGTGGGAGCTGTAGCTGTCTCCAAGTAGCTCGGTGTGTCGGCTGAAAATCTGCAGCCGAGGCGCATTTACCCAGCACCTCCACCTTGAGGATATTGCCGACGTCCCTGGTCCCTCAACATTATCTGCTCTTTCGTCGTGCGACGATTCCGCCATGACATTTGCAAGCAATCTCGACGTAAACCAGGGTCTACCGTCTGCACAACGGGAACGTCTTTTGAAGCTACTTGGCTCATTTCGGGACTGCTTCGCTACGACTTCGAAAGTTAACCAAACACTGCTTGCCAAGCATCGTATCATCACCGAGCCTACCGAGAGACCCATTCGACATCATGCCTACAGAGTCTCGCAAAAAGAACAAGACGTTATGCGCCAACAGGTCCAGCAGATGCTCAAGGACGATGTCATCCAGCCATCGACCAGTCCCTGGGCGTCCCCTGTTGTGTTAGTAAAGAAAAAAGATGGTACTCTCCGATTTTGCGTCGACTACCGAAAGTTGAATAAGATCACGAAGAAAGACGTGTATCCTTTACCACGAATTGACGACTCGCTGGACCGCAATCGCAATGCTCGTTACTTTTCTTCAATGGATCTACGCAGCAGCTATTGGCAAATATCTGTTGATGAGCGCGACCGCGAAAAGACCGCCTTCATTACTCCTGACGGACTCTACGAGTTCAAGGTCCTTCCATTCGGCTTGTGCTCGGCACCAGCTACTTTTCAAAGAATGATGGACACGGTTCTTTCTGGGCTAAAATGGCAATCGTGTCTTGTCTACCTTGACGATGTGGTCGTCTTCTCGGACACGTTTGAGCAGCACGTCCAGCGCTTACAGGCAGTTCTTCAGGCGATTCGAACAGCTGGACTTTCTCTCAAACCTGAGAAATGCCACTTTGCATTCGAGGAACTGAAATTTCTTGGTCACGTCGTCAGCCACGCCGGCATACACCCAGACCCTGAGAAAACGAAAGCTGTTGCCGCATTTCCTGTCCCAACGAACAAGCGCGACCTCCGCCGATTTCTGGGACTCTGCGCATATTACAGACGCTTCGTCAAAGGCTTTTCTAAAATCGCTGAACCGCTAAATGAACTTACGAAAGACGGCGTACCATTTGTTTGGGGCCATGATCAGCATCACGCCTTTGACACGCTACGAAACCATCTCCAAGCCCCACCTGTACTCGGTCACTTTGACGACAACGCTGCCACAGAGCTACACACAGATGCCAGCAACGTCAGACTTGGAGCTGTACTGGTTCAATGGCAAAATGGCATAGAGCACGTGATTGCCTATGCAAGTCGGACACTATCATCTGCAGAGAAAAACTACTCTGCAACAGAAAAAGAATGCTTAGCTGTTGTTTGGGCTATAACAAAGTTTCGCCCTTATTTGTACGGTCGACCATTCAGGGTAGTTAGCGACCACCATTCTTTATGCTGGCTCGCCAACCTCAAAGACCCTTCCGGTCGTCTAGCACGCTGGAGCCTTCGGCTGCAAGAATTTGACGTTACAGTCATTCACAAGTCAGGACGCAAACACACTGACGCTGACTGTCTCTCGCGTGCACCAATTCGAAGTACGAACGCGGACGTTGAAGAGGACGATACATTCCTTTCCTCTGTGTCAGCAACCGACTTGGCTCAACAACAACGCGACGACATGGAGCTAAGCCCGCTGATTGACTACCTCGAAGGCCGAAAACGCAGCCTTCCTCGAAACTTCGCACGTTCGCTGGCCTCGTTCTGCATCGAGGATGGAGTCCTCTATAAGAAAAATTTCGACCATACCCAGGCTATTTACCTACTGGTTGCGCCGACCTCGCTTCGGGACGATATTTTACATGCTTGTCACGACGAACCATCATCCGGACACCTTGGCTACACGCGCACATTGGAAAGAATTCGCCGCTCATACTACTGGCCCCGCCTCGCGAAGACAGTCAAGCAGTACGTCCGCACATGCCGCGACTGCCAACGCCGTAAGACTCCGCCTGTCCGACCAGCAGGACTATTACAGCCTATCGCCACGCCGAAGACACCATTCCATCAAATTGGCATTGACTTGCTCGGCTCATTTCCCACCTCTTCGTCTGGAAACCGGTGGATTGTGGTTGCCACCGATTATTTAACGCGTTACAGCGAAACAAAGGCCCTGCCCAAAGCTACCGCAGCCGAAATTGCACAGTTTTTTGTCACCAGCATCGTACTTCGTCACAGAGCGCCAGCTGTGATAATTACTGATCGTGGTACAGCTTTCACCGCAGAGATGCTTCAAGAAGTGCTGAGACTAAGTGGTACAGAACATCGGAAAACCACGGGTTATCACCCCCAAACAAATGGACTCACCGAACGGTTGAACAAGACAATTGTAGATATGCTGTCTATGTATGTGGCCGTTGATCACAAGAACTGGGATGATATACTCCCTTACGTAACTTTTGCTTACAATACAGCAGTCCAAGAGAGTACAGGTTTCACCCCATTTCGCTTAGTTCATGGTCGAGAGGTCACCACAATGCTCGACGCAATGCTCCTTCCCAACAACTTGAGCTTGTTCAACACGGACGCTGCATTGTTCGCTCAACGCGCCGAGGAGGCCCGTCAACTCGCCCGATGCCGTATTCAGGCTCGCCAAACTGCCGACGCACACCGCTACAACCTTAAACACCGAGAGGTTACCTTCCAACCAGGCGATGAAGTTTGGGTGTGGACTCCCATCCGACAGCGTGGTCACTCTGAGAAGTTGCTTCGGCGCTACTTCGGCCCTTACAAAGTTCTGCGCCGAGTCAGTGACGTTACGTATGAAGTTCTCCCTGAGGGCACCTCAAGACGTTCCCGTCGGTTTCCACAAAGTGATGTGGTGCACGTGTCAAGACTCAAGCCATATTTCTCGCGTCATCCATCGAACGTGCACTAACTTACCATGCAATGACTATTTTTTTCCGCTTTGGTTTTTTTTTATTGTCTTGTGTACTTACTCCTTTCTTTATTGAGTTCTCCTACGACGCCAGCCCATTTTTTTTCCCTTACGACGGAGTTGTTGGGTTCCATGGTAGCATCTTTTCTTTCGCATTTTTTTCTCAACGCTCATTACCAGCATCGAGCCGATGCTTTTTGAGGAGAGGGAGTAATGTCACAGGTAATGGGTATGAGCCATCAACTGTAGGGGGAATCCCTTGGAAGTGAAGAAAGAAGAGGGCTTTTGCATCCTGGTCTGAGGGCAAGCAAGACGTCGTTTCGTCGCTCTCTGTTATTACATTCGTGGCAATATAATCAAGCATGCATTTTCATTGTATCAGTTAGTCAGGCTGGATAATTTAAATTGTTTCTGGACTGTCAGTTACAATTGCAATGAGAACTAATCTAATGTAATGAGAAAAATGAGCCTTAACATCCCTTTCTTTCAGAGATACAATTGTAGCATCTTAACATTAACTTCATGTATATTGGAAGGGCATACCTTTATTTATTAATTCTTTCTGGTATATTTAATAGACATTGTTTTTTTTTGATAATCAGATAGAGGTGTTGTTTCAAGTCATCATTCAAGAATGAATTCTAATGTGTAGTAATACAAATTCTTTCCTTTCAGACGTATCTGGGCTTGTCATCTAATGAAGGCCATGGGACTCAAAATTCATTGCCTGCACTGGTCATGGAGTGCTTGCACAAGCATTTTGGGGTGACCTTTGAGTGCTTTGCATCACCTCTTAACTGCTACTTTAGGCAGTACTGCTCAGCATTTCCGGACACTGACAGCTTCTTTGGTTCCCGAGGGTAAGTGAAGGGGTGTGCGAATATTTAAAAGTTCAAATATTTTCTGACGAGTGTTTGCTTTTCAATTTGATTCACACTGAAAATTTCGGTATTGACACTATCGTGAACTTTTTTAAGACAAATATATAGTCATCAGGTTGGAAGTGACCCCTTCAGATTTTTTATATGCTTCAACTCATCATTCTCGTATTGAGGCAAAGCTGGCTTACAGGCTCCACTACAGCCAAATTTCCCAGACAGCCACATACTACAATTAGACTCCTTCATGTTTTGAGTATGCTTCACCTCATTACACTCTCGTTTTGTGGCGAGGCTGTCGTTATTGTTGCAAATGTATTGACTCAAAAAAAAAAAAAAAAAACGCTGGTTCAAACATGGAAGTGATAGATGGGGCAAAGGCGGGGCTCGATTAGTGCTGCTTTGGACCAGAAATTAAAAAAAAAAACTTGTAGGGGGTGCTGACAGCCCCTGTAAAGTTGTTTGCGCCGCGTGGCGCACGTGTCTCGCCCAAAAGCCGCATTTTGGGGTAACAACCATTGGGTGGTGGGTGGCGTGTTCGCGACAGTTGGCCACCACTATCATCATCATGGAGTAGCGCCAGCGGTGACCTCTGGCGGAAAGCATACCTTGCTGGCGGACGAGAGTTGAGCGAGTCTCTTCTGCGCGTGGTAGTTGCCGCGAACGGTTGTCTCTCGTGGTGGGTCTGCCGTGGACGGCACCGCGGGCTGCCTGCGGTAGGCCCACGTGGTGAGTGAAGCGTTGGCCATGCCGCCTTTTCTTTGCTCCTGTGTTATGTTGTTCGAGTGTATGGTAATTTTGTGTAATGATGACTTAGCGTGTTGATAACGATTGATGTACCGATTCGGCAGACGATATCGTCGTTCAAAAGTAGTTAAATAAATGTATGTTGTTTGGTATTGTACCGACCGCGTCTGCTGTGTCCGTTCACTCCAAGAGCGCGGCGTGGCGCTCGCTCGCGAATTCGAGATTCCACAAACTTTGAAAAATTGGACGCCAGAAATTTTCAGCCTCCGAAATATCACAGGTTCTTGTATATTGACGTCTATGAGGCCTGTTTGGAACTCCAAACTTGAAAGGAGCACACCCTTGTCCGCCACGTCAGTTGGGCTTCCACAGAAGTTGAAATAGGAGGATAGGCTGGGGAACTAGTGTTTTTTGTCTTTTACATGTAAAGAGTTGTCGATAACGCTTGGGCTGCACCAAATCATTGCATAAATATAACTTGACCTCTGCATTGCCTCATTCTTGATGAGATTACTATGAAACACAATCCTGCCAGCGCTTTATCAACCTATCGAAAGGAAACACTTTCATGTTGCTATTTCATGATAATATGTTTAAGAATCCTCACCAACCTTTTTTTTTTTTGCAATTTCACTTTTCGAAGTATTCGATTTCACTTTTCAAAGTATTCAAAAAGTATTCTAGAAGTAATCCAGAATTATTTGAAAAATATTCCATTTGATTTGCACTCACACTTCAATATTCAAATTTACTTTGCACCCGAAATTTCTCTATTCCCACAGCTCTAATAAAAACAAAATGAAATGCAAGTGGTCGAAGGGGCCACAATGTGACCTCTCACTTTTAGTACCTTTGTTGTTTTGTAATGCTAAACAGCTTTAATCCTTTACTGTGTTATATAAAAGTCTGGACTGTATTAACTAACCATCCTTATTAATATCATTTCCCCACCTTATGTTTTTGATGCCTGAACACATTTCCTAAATAAACTTTACACTCAACAACCTTGCCTTGTTAAACTGATTACTGTGAAGCATAGCAGGTACTTAAGGCAGCACATATGCAGCACAAATGGGCCAGCAGCTTTTCAGAACTGGTCAATTTAGTTGCATATCTAAGAGAAGCTGACGTTGCCAATATGCCGGGAAAATCCCTTGGGTCAGTGCAATGATGGCATGCTCCTGAGCAGATAACTGTTTTTCAGGCAAGCAGTTCTGCTTTTCTCTGGGTTTTCACCGAAACTGAGTCCCAACAATCATGTTTTTTTTTTTTGTGCCACAATTTGTTCAGCCTGCTTGTACTTCCTCTTGTTGGCTGTCAATGACACCACATCTGTTCTATTAGTTTCTTTCACATTGTGATGCTTTCTAATGGAGGCAATCAGTAGCGCTCATCCCTCTTCTGTCAAATTTGCTTTTTTCTCTCTGCTGCCAAAACAAAATACAAACCAACTTATGTTAATAGGTACGGAAATTTCTAAATGTTAAACTATAAAGCATAGAGATCAAATTTACTAACACTCACATGTTCACCCGAAGGTGTTTTGAGGAAAATATGTATAAACCATGCTGTTTAATGCATCATTGAAAACAGGTTATGAACCTTGGTTTAAAGTTCTAGGGATTCGTTCAGACTTGCTCATTACAGGAAACTAGGCAACTACCATATTTACACGATTGTAAGACGACCCTTTTTTTCAAATTTGACAATCCAATGTTGGGGGGTCGTCTTAGAATCGAAACCCATGTATTGTCATCTCGAATAGTTTCCCGCTCAACCCAAAGCGCATAGTTTTCCGCGTGCTTATACAAAAGCTTTTCTTTTTTTAGCATCTACTGCGCGCATTACGAGTGCCTTTATGACGAGCGCACGGCTCTTGAGGGAGCACCGGTAATCGATGGAAGAGCCGCCGTAGGGGGGTATTGGTAGTTGATGGAAGAGCTCCTCTTTGTGATACAATTTTCTAAGCGGGCGCGTCGCCGCGTGCTCCTGTCGCTTGTGTCCACGACCGGCTCTCTCGAGTCACTTCTGTCTGACATGAGTGCCGTCACATGAGGACGAAAGTTCGGAATCGGTGAATGTGTGGTGCGGAAGTGGCGGCTTCAGCGCGAGGAAATTTTCTCGTGCGACTCCAAGCGCCGTGGCTTTCGCGGGCCGAAGTCTGGCCGCTTTCCGGAACTAGAGGCGAAGCTTGCAACCTACGGGAGTTGTTTTTTTTTTTTTTTTTTTTTTTTTTTTTTTTTTTAAATGGGATTTTGGGGGGGTCGTCTTACAATCGTGTAAATACGTAATCACAATTATTTTCTTTAAAACCATAGTTGATTACTACCAGTAACTACTCTAAGAAAGTAATACAATAATCTATCACTTCTATGTTACTTCCCTCCCAACTTATGTAAACATTCCACAAATGCGGTAAACACAGCAAGTTGTGGTGGCTTTTTCCTAGCATCCTGTGCAGTGCTTCACAGTTTTTCATATTCATTAACAACTCCTTTTCATAATTTTTCACTGGTCATCTTCTCTAATTCCTCGAAATGTTGGGTTCGCCTCTGAAAATTCTCAGCCGAGAGGCTGCTCGTGGCACTGCAGTGGGAACTGTGTGCATTAGTTATTGCCAAACTCTAGTGTGCAAAGCAATATTGCTGATAATAGCTTCGTGTAAGTTTAAGATGAGATATGGGTAATTGATTACTGAAAGAAGTAATTGAATGGCAGTGGGTGTTACTTAGGTAGGACAATATTCCATCAAATATAAATAGCAACCAAAAATGTAATTAGTTGCTTACAAGTCCACTTTGGTGTTGTGTATTTTTTTTTTAATTGTGATTTTTGTTAGGTTCTTGGGTGTAACTTTCTTGGTTTGTTTTCAGGTCCATCTTAAAGTTTTTTCCTGTTGCTGGCTCTTTTGAGGTCAACCCACCTTTTTCAGAAGAACTCATGGAGGCCACTGTGAACCACCTAGAGGTTTGTGGCACAATTTGTGTGACACCTACTGCTATAGTATCGAAAATTGGGCTAGTTGGTAAGGCAGCATGTTTGGGTGCAACGTGAAAATGACGAAGAAAGAACACGGCAGCACCTGTCTGTGTCTCCTCTGTTCCCTTGTGTATTTGTTCTTGCACTGTACCAAAACATGCTGACACTTACTGGCTGCAGCTGTAATATCTCTGGAAAAATGCATTCTCTTTTTTTTTACATGAAAAATAAAAATTTAAGGTGCCTTGAAGCAAATTTTGAATAGAATAAAAACATTGCCAATTTGTAGCTGAGGCTCATGTAAATATCACTGATAGTTGGACGAGTTGGTGTTGGTTCATAGTTATGAACGGCGCAAAAAACACAAGACGCAAAACAAGAAAACCACACAGACACTGGCACCCGTGTCTGCGCTTCTTTTGTGTCCTGTCTTTCTTTGCGCCATTCATAACTATGAATCATGTAAACCTGTGAGCAAAATATTATTGTGCTGCATACTACCAAATATTTATCATCTAGTGTCAAAAACTAAAATGATCGCTTGCTCTCTCCTTCACAGTGTTGTCATCAGCTACACAGCAAGTATGCCAGCTAGCAGTCCACACAGCTATTTGTCAATGGTGTGAATGAGAAAAAGTTCTTAGCTATAATACTACAAATTTTATTTGTAGCATTTTCAATAAATTAGCGAGAAACATCTCTGCAACCTGAAGACGACTGAACACTTGTCTTTGCTCTTCCAGCCTTGATCTGTGGTCATTTTATTGTTCTATCATATAAGACAGCAAATGTTTACTATATTTCAGCCTCTTCAAACACCATATCAATCACTTGCCTTGTACTGAGTCCACTATGACAGTGCTCACCAATGTATATTGTCTCCTCCCAGAAAACATGTATGCTTGTCAGTATATGTTGGCTTTCTTATTCGTGCCTTACACCTGGTGCACTCCTCAAGGCATCTTACATGTACTACTTCACCGCACTGAAACAATGCAGCACCACCATTGAATGCTGCAACAAGTGTTCTCACTTCAAGGTGGTTGTTAGAGCACCTTAAGAGTGAGAAAAGTCATCATTACTCCCCATGCTCTAAATGGTCCCTGGATCGTGCTGCTTCTTGCTTGAATATGACACCAACTCTTCAGATTGCCCTACCTTCAACAACAGCGCTCATCATTCTCAGCTTGTCCAGCCACTGCATTTGCCACAAATTACCGTATTACGGGATTGTAGGTTGGCCCATTCTATCTAAATTTGATATCCGAAGTAGGAGGGTAGACTTGGTTTAAACACTAGTAGAGCTGCCAGTTACAGGGGTACAAACGAGGAATCTGAGAAGGTGTGGCATGGTTTCGATATTGCGTTTGCTTTCTGGCTCTATTTGTAACATATACTGTATTTTCTTGCATATAATCCGCACTCTCTGCTTTAATTCGCTGAAACATTTAAAAAATAGTGCCCGCGTATTGCTGCAGATCTAGCTTTTCTGCATAGCTGTGAAACACTGCCATGAAGCCACCTTTGCATGCCGGAATTTACGTTTTCATTGCAATAGCAATTATATAGCCACTCTCTGCTGTATTTTGCCATCGGCGTCGGCGTCATTCACTGTATAAGCACATGTATATATATATATATATATATATAACGCAAGAAAGAAAAATAATCGAGAAAAAGGCTATGGCGCGTGAAATCGAACGTCTGACCTCTGAGGTGTGAGTGCGAGGTGTTAGCCACGGAGGAGCACTTCTTTCAACATTCAAACGACAAGCTATTTATATATACCACTCACCGCTGCTGATGGGCATCTCGAGGGGAACTATTGTGTTTTCAGCATTACCACTGAGATCTCGCAATGAGCATGTGTCGCCAGATAATCGGGACACGTCGGCGCGCACTCTCACCTCCCACACATACTTTGCCTCGTGGAGAGGGAGCTGGGTGGACACTCACACGTGCGCTCGCTTATCTCGCGGTGGGGACAATTGTACGTCTTAAGGTTTCTCCGGAATAATTTTATTGTAGTTACCGGGCGCACAAAGGTCACTGCACTCGTTGCCCAGTCTCCATTTGCCAAAAGGGCGTGCTTTTCAGACACAGCGAAGTAACATCTGAAATGCTTATTTGCATTCATCTGTACCTGTGAGTACGTTTCGTGCATCATTTGTACGTGAGGAACGCGAAGCACGTTTCAATCTGCTTGCCAGTCTTCGTGTGACCTTCCAATTCGTTGCTATCGCGTTCATTGCTTCGCTTTTGCGACAAAGCTGTGACTTTTTTGTTTTGACATTACAGAACCTACTACTGGCCTAGCTGGTGATTTCTTCTTAAAATATTCTAGTGCAACTTTTTATAAGGACAGGAAAGAGAAGCGCATGATACGAAAGGCACTGACTTCAACGTTCGAGTCGGTGAACATTAGTCAGTCTAGTGACTATATAAATTTGTTTTATGAAATGCATGCATGTTTTTTTTTGTATTTTTTAAATGTTCTTTATGGGTTGATCTGCAGTCAAATCAGCTTACAATCATTTCAATTTTATACTTGATACCACTAATATGGGGCCTGTAGTATACTCAGCTGTGCTGATAGCCACGTGGAATGACAACTAGATTGGTGAAATGCAAGCATACTTAATCACCTTACTGCCTTCTGTCAACCCCACACTAGGGTGTATCAAACTGCCATTCTTGTTCGCTCTTTTAGTGCAGTAAACAAAAAGCTTCAAGAAACGATTTTGACATAGCACTGTGTCTGTGTATTTTTTTTGTCTTTTTTGCTCTTGTTTTTTTAGTGCGCTAAAAAAGGTAACACTAACTACCAACATGCTTGCAAGCTTTCCTTGGCACCCAGCATATGGTGCCGCTAGGCACAATAAGATTTTATTGCATTGAAAGGGCCTGTAACACCAAAATCAAAACTTTGAGATGTTTGCATTGTTTAATTGTTTTGTATATGTGAGCACTTCTCGTGTATTATTAGTGGCAGACATTACCTTTAAAATATTTCAATTTTTTTTTTTTTAATGTAAGCGGGAGTGCTCATCTAAGTTGGGAGCACCTTGCAACATCGCCGTTAGTGTGATGTAGACGAGGACCCTGAGTGACATTCAACAAGAAAAGCAAGTACTGTCAACCTTGCAGAATATTCATGGGGTGTGCACAATTGGCGCTCTACGAGGGCTTTTGTTTCTTGCCCCTATCGCGCTCTTGTTGGGCTGCTCTCTCCAGATGGTTTTGGCTGCTTACACCAGGAGTGCTTTTTTCTTCTTCTTCTGAAAGGACATGCTTATTACAGATTTAACTCGGTCCAAAACACCCACATCGTTTCATTCTCTAGTGCATGCAGGCTCCCAATTTGTAAACCACACTGTCAATGTCAGTCACCAATGCTTGGACATACATAGGCACTCCCCTGCTGTGGTGACGTCTGTAGTGTCTTGACTTCTTTCTTGTGCCCGTGTTTGCTCTCCCTGTCTTTTACAAAGGATTGAGAAGTTCCAAAAATAATTTATTTTTTGAAAAATTGTTCAAGAAGGTTATTGTACCAGGGGTGGAAGTGCTGCGCCATTTTGCGCCGATTTGACCTGCTGTGCCTAAACGGCTATTTGCGTGTGCAATGCCAAAAGCGGTGGAATTTTATCATCAAACGAGCAATGCGCATGTGCTACACAAAAGACGCAACTGCGTCCATATCAAATTAGTTCGGTCACATCTATTGGTTTTAGTTCACTATAGTCACGTGGTATTTTGGTTCATGCATGATTCTTGTTAAAGTGGCGTTTGTGTGCATGTCTCATTATGCGACTCTGTATATGTTTTAACAACAAAGTTGTTAGCTGAACCATATGAATAGAAAAAAATAAATATCAGTGTCACCGGCGAAGCGATGACTTCAATAGCAAGAATTTGTAATGTAATGCCGCACGTTCTCCTTTCTATGTTTGCTACCGTTAATGCACCATTAGCGTGTAACGCTGCCTTGCGCAAACCGCACCCGAATGACTGGGAACAATCTAGATAATCTTGGAACTTTCTGATGAGATTAGGCGAGATTAGAGTTCCCATGAGATTCCAGATTAGAAGTGTGGCAGCTTGGGCTAGTTGGTATGGCATGACGATAGTTATAGCGCGAGAACAAAACGACGACACAGGACAGCACAGAGACAAGTCCTTCTTGTCTCTGTGTCGTCGTTTTGTTCTCGCGCTATAACTATCGTCCAGATTAGAGTTCTGAAACTTGCGCAGTCGCTAGCGATAATGTTGTAATCTTCGATGGCACATGTATAAATGCCGACGCACTTTGCTGCTTGGCAGATTATCGACAGCCCACGCTATGGTTTGCTGCTATCAGTCTACAGCGTGTATTGCTCGTGGAGTGACGTTTCGTTTTCCGAGCACAGGTTCACCGAAATGAAAAGTTCACTCATGAAAACAGCGGCTACTGCCTTCGTCAACATAACAGCTTCGTGACAGTATGAGGGCTGAAAGCTAATTCTTTTGGATCCGACGTCAGGACACTCTACAGAACGCTGCTGTACGAGAATAAGTACAGCTGCTCCAGGGAGAAGTGCTCTTATCGCACAATCTCTTTCTGTTAAGAGCGCACCTCGTAGAACGGTTTACAAGCCGCGTGCTGATGCTAGCCGATAGCGCACAGGCCAGCTTATCACATCCACGTCCTTAGAATCAAAGTTCACTGCTGCTGCTCGAGCAATCGCTCCCCCTTTCCCTAGCATTTTTTTCATGCTCTTTCAAGATGGGCGGCGTGTTTCATCTGCTTGAGCATTCGACGGCAGTTATAACACGCGGGGAATGCTATCGTGTGCACTGCCCTCCGAGCGACCGTGATCGGCTGCCTCGTTTAATCTCTGATTGAGCAGCACCCACAACACCAGCTTGTGCAATCTTACGCACGGGTAGTACGTACGATGCATGAGCGGGGAATGTTATCAACTTGTAGTTTATGCAGAACATTGCAGCGATGACAAAAACCAGTAGAGTGTCCATATAGTTCATATCGTAATAAAGAGAAATTCACTTAATTGCCTAGCAGTGGCGTGGTGAGCTCATCTAAATTTCTTTGCGGTTCTCATGTCGGCTGTGACACTTCAGTGACCGGAACATAAGTTTTCTACACTTATTTTTACAGAGCCCTATTGGTTTAGTACGAAAATAACTTTTAATATTCTAGTTCATCTCTAGTCTAATTGAGTTGCTGCTTATGTTGGATGCGGTGTTTTATTCACATCTTGAACACTGCCAGATTTCAACATCAAATTTTTTCATTCATCTGAGGCCTGGTAGCTGTCAAGAGTGCCGCTTTAGTTTTTCCTTCGAGTCGCTGTGCTTTCAGCTTTGATATTGTAAGGTTTAATATATATATATGTCAATTTGGGGTAAGTCTTGTCACTTGGTCAGCATTGAATGCTTAGTAAAAACCACTGAAATTTTTTGTGTTTATGAGAAAGCAAAAGTTCTATTAACAGTGATGTGTGACCTAAAAAATCTGCTCCAATACTAAATTTTGATGTGCCAAAATACGTCTTTTGGTGCTCCAGAGTTACTCCAAACCGTAATATTCCTGCTCCCAAAGCTGCTCCGAAAGACTGAAGCCTGCTTCTACCCCTGTTGTACTTTAAGGTGACTAAGATCGTAATGCAAGGGGTAGCTTTACCCCACTGGAAAAGAAAAATAACAATAGTAATAATAATAATAAAACCATGAATGTAATGTGATATCAGTGAAAAAATAAATGATACTTTTATTCAAGAAATCACATTTTTTAAATGAGCTCACTCATCATCGTTCCAAATGAGCTTTCCTTGGGTGGTATTCTTAGGCAATCATTGGGAGAGGTAATTCCACTTTCACTAAATGTCGCACTGACGTTGCATGAAATGTTATTCGCTGAAATATTCACAGTGTGCGTACAGGTCCTTGAAAACCTTCAAAACCTTGGAATTTAAAAAATGCGCTTTCAAGGTCCTTGAAAGTCGTGGAATATTTTCCCGTCCATGAAAACCTTAAATTTCCTAAGCCCTCCCAATTGACATTGTGGCCTCCTTTATGTGGTATATCAGCATACCTGCCAAGCCTCACGAATTTCAACCAGTTCTTACGTTTGTACAGTTGTCAGGAAAATCTCCTGGAAATTGAAATTTTTGTGCGCGATCTGGCTGCATTGACAAAAATGCAGCCCAATCCAATCCAGGTTTTTCGCAAACCCATCGCATTTTATTGTAAACGAATTTAGGAGGCATTAATCTAAACATACAGTAGAATCTCGGTGGGTGAATTTCCCTAGCCAAATTCTACTATGTCCGTTGGGGCAAAATTTGGATGTTCCGAGCTTTTTTTCTCATCGCGGCGGGTCGTATGAACTTTAGTTATAAAGCTGTGGAACGAAGGCCGCGAGAGCAGCATGCTCAAAGCTTCGAAAGGAGGCGCGCATTCAGTGCACGCATTGTCACACCGGTAGTTATCATTGCCTCTCCGGCGGTTTATCGCTGTGGACAAAACCACGGTCGCTCTTGACACAATCACGTGTGGCGACGATGTAACTGACAGAACTCCAAAACTGCATGCGCGTTGAATGATCGACCAGTTAAAGCGACGTTGCTTTCCACAAATGCTGCGGACAATATCATGGCAGATGCGGTCATAGATAGCAAAAAACAACATGGTTTTGAAGGCACTTGTGCAGCCAGCGCACGCAGGTTAAGAAAATTGAACTACTGTTTTCCCACACCGCCGCGTGCAAAACAGAGGTTGCGGCGACACGATAACTAGCCAAGGGCACGCGGCTAATGCAGCAGTAGAGGGGATAAGATGTAAAAAATGCTAAAATCATTTTGGTGTTCCTGTCCAAAGAATCTAGTAAGGTTCCTGTCCATCTGTATTTTGGCTATACTTTGGCAATAAATTTTCAGTTGGCCTTTGAGCGAAGCTTCGACCCGCGCTTTGCTGGAAGCTGGCTGCACCGTCCCGCTCGTTCAAGTGTGTCCCAGGAAGACATACGAGAGTTATTTTGTCAGAAACATATCTTGCTAGTTAGTTTGATGATGCGAAATTTTGAGAGATAAAAGTATGTTCGTCCCCCTTTGAGACTCGCACCTTTTACTGTAATTGAAAATTTTGCCATGTTATTCTTTTGCTGCAAGAGGGGAGGGTGAATAAATCAGCGCAACACTCGCCCCCTTTTCCCATTGCGGAAATTTACCAGATTCAGAATCCTTGAACTTGGCAGGTATGGATCGGCGTCGATCTAACAAACTCCCTATTTCCGAAGCAGTAATTTGGCGTGAGTTGATGTGGTTTGGTTTTTTAAAACTGCATGGGTAATAAAGCTTTACTGCATCAAACCATGAACAAATGAAGTGAGAGACTCGTAATGCTGTTCAGTGCTGGCTTTTTTCCTATTGTGCAAATGGGGAAGCTAAAGGGAGCTGAAGTGCAGACTAGGCATGTTTTTCTTTTTTAATTGCAATATGCATGTACTGTATAATTCCAATAAAAATGAGTCAATTTTGAAAATTTTAGAGTAAAAAAATTTCAGCATTGCGTGCTGCTTTTAGTCCTTAAAAGACCTGTGACAGGTCCTGGGAAGTCCTTGAATATCCTTGAATTTTCGCTTTGGAAATCTGTACGAACCTCATATTCTGAAAATTTCTATGATTCGAAAGTATCTTCTTTGTTGATATGTGATGTGTAATTTAGTTTTAAGTCTTTTCTTTTTCTTCATGCCAAGGAGGAGTTAGTGTAGCCCTCTTATTGAAACTGATTGGCTGGTACAATATTTCCTTGTGGTCTTGCAGAGGCTGCTTACAGAATCACCGGAATCCCTGTCCTTCATAGTCTTCTTCCCAGACTTTCGAGATCCTGTTCCAGCTGCCTTGACCAAGCTTGAAGCGAGCAGGTGAGCATTACATTATCTGAATTTAAAAGACTTAATGCATTAGTTTAGCACTGGTACACCTGACACCAAATGCCGTATTTTATTTGCCTTCTTTTGGTCTGGAATTGTCAAATAAGTTGTGCCATCGTGTAGGATTACTCTGTTCAAGTTTTCTGCGCCATCCTGTTTAAGAAGTCAAAGATTTCTACATTGACTTTTCTAATGCTTAAAATTGTATGGCGAGTTTTGTATGAAAAATCTATTCATCCGCAGCCTCATTAAAAAAAACAATACAGTCCAAATGTGGAGATTGTGAAATACTGGGCCGACCTGGTGGAAAAGTAAAGCGGGCTTCCTATTAACTCTCTCCTTACCATGCCTATTTAAATCGATCACCGTTGATCAATACTTTGAATCATTGATTTTAGCTTGTTTAATTGGGTTTTCGCATTCCTAGGACCTCTTATTAGTTAGTCTAGCCACCGAACTTTCAGAATCAGTTGAATTTGTCCCTATCGGCAACATATTGATTTTTGCAAGTTTGTGCAAATCAATGTTCTTGTGATGGGAAAATGCACTTGGCTGATGAACTTACGTGCCGCTTGTGGTTATGCTCCGTAACATCAAAGTCTTGCAACCAAAGAAACCTTGCTAGTTAAGGGGAGAGGCGGGTCGAAAAACCGCGATTTTTTTCGGAAAAGTCGATTTGGTGTTTTCTTGCGTTTTGTATTCCTCCAAGCTTTCTCCTTAATATATTAAAAAATCAAAGCTGAGAATCAGCTAGAAGTTATCGAAAAATACAATTAAAGCACTCGCAGTGGCACGTGAAAGTGCGAAGTTACCCGATTTTCACGCACGCGGCACTTCGCTTTACGGCATCGCCGGCTCTTGAAATTTCGCAGGCATGTAGGCCTAACCCTCTTCTCCCAGAGCCCATTTCGGCAAAGCAACATTCTAGCATGGCGACTGGGCCTTCGAAGTCACGTGGTATGATCAGAGCCCTGCCATTGGTTGCGAGCATTCCGCGGCGCAGTCGGATGCGAGAGATTTCTTCGTTCTCCTGCTTTCGCCGAGACATTGACGAACACGACCGCCAGAGTTACTATTTCCACGCCATAGATGCCGGCGAGAAACGCTACTTTCGTTCATGAAAGTTGATTACGCGGCATCAGTACAAGGGAAGGCACCCCAAACGCAAGCAGTGAGCGCCGGCGAGAGGTCCGTCTGCTGCTAGGCCTAGCCGCGGCAGCAGCGACGCACCCTATTTGGATTGTTCGAGCTTTATTCCTACCGTTGATCACTTCGTCAGCGCTTCAGAGTGAAAGATAAAGATGTTCGACGACTAAAGCAAGTGTCAGGACGAACGCGGAACCACATTTATTTGTGAGACCGATGCAATGCAGAACCTCTTCAGTGGCGTAGTATGCTCCAACTGCAGGCGGTGCGAGCTGTCTATTTGAGTAATGGCAAGTAGACAATAAGGACTGGCATCGCTTTCGGAACTTTTTAGCGCCGAAATGACGCATGTGCTGCAACTGTTGTTTCGTCCACGTATGCGTCAAGCCGCGTGTATCCGTCATGCAGTGGAAGCGAGGAGACATCCGCCAGCGGCAGTGCACGGGACAGCTTCGCTGTAAGCGTGAAGTCGGTGGCCGCACCGCATGCGATCGGCGTCGAACACGACCAGCTTGTGCGGGTTTTGTGCAATCATTGGTGTTAAAAAACTGGTGCCTCACAAGAACTGCCATTCGCAAAAAAAAAAAAAAAAGTGCACACCGCCACCGAAACCTCGAATGAGCCCGAGAGCAACGGCCCATCGCCGCAGTACCGGAAAAAAAAAATGCCCGTCGGGAGAAGACAGCTTGCAAAGACTGTAAGGGTCCAATATATAGTGCTGGATTATTCTGAAGCTGTCAACTTTTTCTGAAGCTGTCAATCTAAACAACTTTGAATAGTACATACCTGCCAACTCTTCCGTTTTCCCCGTAAAATATATGAATTTCGACCGCGCTTACAATTTTACGAATTTTGCCTGAAATTTTACGAAAAATATTTCATTATTGATTTTTAGAAAATAAAATTAGTAAAAAAACGTTGCCTCCTTGATTGGCTACGGCACACATTGCCATAGCTAGTCAGGGAGGCCACAAAAACGGTGTTGTGCTATATCTTGCCTTCAGGAGAGAAGAATATGTATCGGTGTTATCGTCACATACCTGCCAAGTCTCCCGCATTGTCGAGGAGACTTTCGGATTTCGACGGTTTCTTAAAAATCTCCCAGAAATGTAAATTTGTGTGCGAGATGTGGTTGCATTGACATAAGTGCAGGTCAGTCCATTCCAGGCTTTTTGAGAGCCCACGTCATTTTGCTATAAACAATTTGGAGAGGCGTTCATCAAAACGTACAGTAATGTCTCAGTTATGCGAAACCGCGGCAGGTACGAGTTCGTGAAATTCTCTAGCTAATTCTCCAGCCATATTCGTGCATCCATTAAGCCAATAGTACCGAAACCGTCGAACGAAGGCCGACCGATGGCAGTGCGCTCAAACTTCGGAAGTACGCGTGCGACCAGCGCACGCACTATCTTCTATAGTGCGTGTGGTTGTCGTTGCCACAACTGCTCTGGACGAAACCAGGGTAGTTTGACATGATCATGTATGGCGACGACATTACTAACAGAACTCCGAAAGTGTACGCACGGCCAACGCTCGACCAGTCAAAGCATCGCTGCTTTCCGCAAGCTCGGTTGGGCAAAACTGCGCCAGTTGTGATCATAATGAGCATAAAACGACTTAGTCTTGAAGGCTCATGGATTGAAAACAAAAATACCGTTTGCCGCAACGGTCACGGCAATGCAATAATGATCTACGAGCTCCGAGGACACATAGCTGATGCAGCGGTAGATTAAAGGCGATAAAGATGTTAAAATGCTAGAAGCATTTTGGCATTCCTGTCCTAAGAATCTAGTAGGGAGCAAAGCCAAAGCTTTGACCCACGCTTTTGTGGCAGCCAGCTGCGCCGTCCTGTCCAATCACGTGTGAAGACATACGAGAGTTGTTTTGACAGAATTGATTTTTTGGCTATAGTTGTTTTGACGACACGAAATTTCGGAAGCATTTGCGCTCCCCCATTTGAGACTCTCACCTTAGTGGAAAACCCTACCCTGGTGTGTTCGACCACTGCTAGCCATTATGAGATTGCAACACCGATGTTTGCCCTTGCATTTGGGACCCCCCTTGTTTTTCGTGATGTTTGTTTTTCTTTTTTTTTAGTGGCAAAAATGGGGGGAAATAATTCAGCGTGTCGATATGAGTTATGGTGGCAAAACATGATTATGCTTGTCGCTAAAGGCGATTCGTTCACACCTACAATCTTAAAAAAAGATCTGTAACCCGTCTCCCCCCGTTTTCCCCACTTCTCCGCTCGGGGGTTTTACGAATTTCTCTGTTGCCAGGTTGGCAGGTATGATAGTAGCAGGATTTGACTTTCGTTAGTATACAAGTGATTACCTGTGAAAGATGTTACCTTTTATGATTCACTATACTTGGAGCATATGAGCCAGTATAACAAGCTTTTCAACTTGAGAAATGATTATTCAATTTGAAAGTAATATGTTCATTTAACCTTGAAGTGGGGCTTCAGGGCAGTGCAGAATTCCCCTTTATAAGTGTTTTCTTTTTCACGGCTTAGCACTCACACTGCAGTGAAACCATCTTTTCAAAAGCTTACATGCGAACTATTTAATTGATATTTATTTGCTCATTTTGAATACTTCATAATTTTCAACAATTTAAATTCACATTGAAGCAAATTCAAATACAGTAATATTTATTTGAATATTTGCATGAGCCTAATAAATATGCTGGCATACGTATTTTCAAATGCCAACCTATGTGGAGAGGGGTAAAAGGAAGTTAGCTCATGGAAAGAGGTGACATCAGAAGAACTGGTGAAGTTCGTTGGACATCTGATTTATAGAGGCATTCTTCATATTGAGGGCACCCATCTATATTGGAATACCAACAGGCTCTTCTCATTTAAAAATAGAAAAAAAAAAGTGTCTCAAGTGCACTCGTGTCTAAAAGAAACGGGGGTGGGGGGGGTGGAAACACTTCATCGCATGGCACAAGCGATAGAACAGTACCTCTGTTGATATTTATTTGTTTATGCTAGCAGCAACATTGTGTAAAGCATGGATGATTTGTTGCACTACACTCAAACCTCAATATAACGAAGCAGTATATACGAAATATTGGATATAAAAAAAGTAAATGAAAAATTCTTGAAAAAGATAGTGTTAGGTATAAACCTTTATAATGAATTTTCAGGTATGACGAACTTATTTTGTGTAAGATGCAACTTTGTTGTAATGAGGTTTCAGCGTATTTCCAGGCCATTCATCTCCAAAATGTATTATTCTGAACTTTGTTGGTTATGAGTGTTTTCACATAATAGGATTTTTTATTGCTCTGTTTATCATCTGGGATCAAAATGTTACACTTTTTCAAATGTTTATACACTCCACAATATTTTTACTGCTCTACAACTTATGATTTTTTTGAAAGCACATTTTATTAGACATAAATTGGTGTGCTACATTGTGTGCTTGAGTACTTTTCAGACTGGCAAAAACTATCGTCCCGAGACATAAAAATGACCATTTTTTCACGGCAACGAAAGAGTTAAGGGGGGCAGACTGGTCTTAGACATTTTTTTTCGTTTATTTCTTCAGTGATCTTGATCAAGCAGCACAGGATTATGCAGTTTTTTCTGCTTATTTTAAATATTTAATTAGTTTTCCTGTAACTCATCTTGTTCCTGAGATAACTTAAGTTTACCCCCCCCCCCCCCTTTTTTTTTAAGACCACCATAGAAAGAAAGTGCTTAATTAAAAGTGATATTTAAGATATACAAACATAGACTTATCACTATAGATTGAAAGTATGCAAAAGTTTTTTTTTTCTCTTAGGCTTTTCTTGGTTATTTTACAGCAAAATGAACTATTCATTTTCAAAAGCAGTTGGAATTGTGTTACAATTTTGATGAGTAATTAATTAAAAAGGCCTGTGCTATAAATTCTGCTCCCGTACTTGCATTCTAGACACATGCAGGTTTCCATTGCAAAAAGAAATATTGTTGTACCTGCCGTAGCTACAGAGATATTGAGGGCTCAAAATTGAACAGTCATAAATTTACATTTTTAAGAAAAATAAAAAAACTGAAAACACACAGCTTCTTCAAAAGCAACAATCATGGTTCGCGTGTTTTGCAATCCTCTTAAAGCTGCTCAAAAATTCGTAGCAGATCTTCTAATACTGGCAAATTATAAAGAAGTTTGAAGTTAGTTTCCCATTTTGTGCAGGTTCTGCATGTTAACAGCACCAAGAGTCTGGACAGTTGGAATGACATTACAAAAATATTACCACTTCCTGGTGTGTAAAAATTTGCAGAAATAGAAAAATACTTGCAGAAACCAAATATGTCAATTTTAAAAAAATGAATTTTTTTCGTCACTTTTTGGTCCCAAAGACTAGTCGGCCCCCTTAAGCAGTAATTAGCCGATCTGCCACCCCATATTTATCTTATACAGGGATATAAAGCTCAGTTTAAGCTCATAGTATGCACAGGCTTGACAATAACAAGCAGGTGTGGCAAAACTACACATAATTATTATGTCATATGTAATTAAGTGCCTGAAGACTCATGCTCCGTATATACTGGAAGCAAACACGTACATGAGGAGTCACAAAGATGAAGCACGAAGTGTGCACAAGAAGGAAACAGGAGACTGCACAGGGAATATAGAACTTGAAGTTTATATGAGTGTGTGTGCATTGCAGTGGTGAAGCGGTAGTGTATCCACTTCTAATGTGGGAGGTACAGTTGCAATAGAAAAATATTAGCATTGGGTGACCAGCGGCGAGACTGGCGAAATTACTACATGCGGCGCTGTTCTTCCCGGGGACGCTGACAGCGAGAATGCCAAGCAAATTCCGTTTTGCTAAGCAGGAGTGGCTCGCAGAAAGCTGCCCACCCTGCTGTTGACCTATGCAAAAGCCGACATCTTTAATAAACGCTTGTGTATTCCTTTTATTTATTCATATACCCTAAAGGCTCATTCGGGCATTACATAAGGGGGGTAGTTACAATACAGCAGTGTTATGTGTAAAACAGGAATATTTACACAGACACAAAAAAAAAATAATAAAAAGGTAAATGCAGAAACAAATTTTGCACTTAAGAAGACATAGTAATGCAATGTAGCACTCAGTATGGCATGAAACGAGGTGTGCGATAACTGATATAATATTGGCACTAGACTAAAGGAAAGAAAGCCACAAAATGTTATGGTTCTACATTCCACATCTCCATTAATCTGCTAACAAACGTGTCGTGATCACGCACAGTTACAACATCACTTGGTAGTTTATTCCAATGATAAATCGCAAGAAACAGTGGTGAGTCATGAATGAAGTTAGTACGGGCAAACATGAGTTGTATTTCGTAATTATGAGGCACACGTGGAAAAATGCAATCAGCTGGTTTAATCTGTGAATGTAAGAAAGATGACTCACTGAAATAAAGTTTGTGGAAAAGGGACAGCAGTGCGATAAGACTACGTATTTCTATTTCTATTTCTATTTGCCAATACGTTGGTTTTTTTTTCTTCGAGTAATTATCGCACCCCCGAAAACTCCCGCAATAATGTCGTTTGCTCGTTACAGCCACTGATGATGATAGCGTGCGCTATCTGGCGCTATCTCTTAAGCAACAAGCGTACTATTGCACGGAGATTCAATCTAATCCAAGCCAAGCCGAAGTGGCCAGAGCCCGTTGCGGCGTGTTTTGTATGTTGTGTCGGTAATCTTGGCATGTTATGGGGCGATACTGAAGCCACACGGCGCTTCAAGTTGCAAGTGATAGATCATGCGCTAAACAACGGCAACAGGGCCGCCGGTAGGCCCTTCGGAGCCTACGAGTTTTGTGTTCGCTACTGGTGACGGCAGCTGAAAGCCACCAAGACGCGTTGGGCCTGCTGTGTATCTAAAATTGGGATTGATGGTGAACTTTATTTTCTTCAGAAGGAAACTGCGGACGATTTTGTTAAATAGCCATCAGCCCAATACCGACATGCTACGCTTACCTTTTGAGGGCTCCCGTTGAGCGCCGACCGCTACCGCTACGCCCACAATGCCCACAAGCTTCGCGTATGGTATTGGTGGTGGTGGTGGTGGTGGTGGTGGTAGTGGTGGTTAGAGGATGAGGAAAGGCACCTAATTTTTGCAACCCGGTCGGGAGCACGGCGCAGTGCCTCGTATAGTATTCTAATTCTCGGCTGTTTGCTTCAACTTTTTGTGTCACAAATAAATCTTGCCTTGTGTTGAACCTCTGCTTTTATTGTTGAGGCAAGCTCTAATTAGTACTTCTTAAAGCTTGCTGTAAGTTGCTGGCGTGAGAATCCCGATTTGCGGCCACTTCGTTTTCTTTTTCGCTCTCTGGGTTTTCATGGAAAGTTTTCCCCGCGTAATTCCCGCACCCCCCAACTTTGCATCAGTTTTCTGGCAAAAAAAGTGCGAGGATTATGCGAGTAAATACGGTAGTTCGAATAGTTGAGTTTCGCATGAAAGGCCACTCTAGAAACCATGCTGATATGGTAAGAATTTGTTCTAGGCTAGATATGTCATAACTGCAGATGATGTAATGGGCTCTAAAAGTTTACATGCTATGCTCGTTAGTGAAATTGGTCAATAGTTACTGAGCATAGAGGGGTATCCTGATTTAAAGATAGGAGTGATGGGGGCAATTTTCCAGGCATCTGGTACGCTACCACTATCAATAGATTGCTGAAAAAAAGAACCTAGAATGTGAGAAATAAGAGGCTTTGTTATTTTTAGCATTTTGGTGCAGATGCTGTCCGGGCCGGGTGCTGAATTGTTTGGGAGCCTTTCGATAGCTCATTCAATACCTTGGTGTGAAATATTTAAATAATTCGTGACCGAATCTAAAGCCGTGAAATTAAGGTCAGATGGAATGGGATGTGTGCATACTGAACCAAAAAAGTTATTTAGTTTCGTTGCAACACATGATGGTGAAAGAAGTACACCATCCTTGGAAATAGACACTTGTGATGACAAAAAAGTTTGGGGTTAATTACCTTCCAAAATTTTTTTGTATTTTCCCTTAAGAGCGTTGTTATATCATTGTTGAAGAATTTGTCTTTGGCTGCTTCGATTTCTGTCTTGCATTGCTTGGATTGTTCACAGTAACGCTCCCATCACTATCGTATCCCGACTGTTTGGCTTTCGAGTAAAGTCTTTTTTTTTTTTTTTTCATTTATGCTGCGTTTGACATGCAAGTTGAGCCAGGCGCTCCAGGTTGACGTTGTCACTTCAGTTTTAGGGATATACTTTTCTTTTAGTTCAGTTAGCTGCGCCTGTATGAGATGCCAGTTCTCAGTAGTTGTGCGCAGCGACAAGATGCGCAAAAATTCCCAAAAAAAAGACGACAGTTGATTTATAATCATATCAACATTAGCGCATGTGTAGTTGTAGATTGTTTTCTTTGGCTTTTCTGGCTTTTTGTTCTCTAAAGTATATTCACAATGAAGCACATTGTGATCACTGATATTGTCTAAAACATTCACAAGTACATGATCGGGCTAGGTAGTCAGTACAAGGTTTAAAATAGCATCACCGCGAGTCGGCAGTACAACCATTTGTGTCAAATTTAACAGGGCTAGTACATCAAGAAATTCCTGATGGTCAGAACTTCCTGCGCCGCCTTTGGATGTACACGTCTGCCAGTTTATGCCTGGGTGATTAAAATCACCTGCCAAAAAAATAGGGGACCGGGGATAACTGCATTGTATGAGGCTGAGCGAATCGTTCAGTTTTTCATTGAAGTCGGCTGGCGAGTTTGGTGTACGGTAACATACTCCGACAGCACAGGTTACAAATGACGATAACTGTAGTACGACCCATAAAATTTCAATGGTAGCCTCTGTTTCAAATATGTGAGCGTTGAAGCTGTTTTTTACAGCAACTAACACACCACCGCCCCGAGAGCCCGTTCTATCTTTTCTAAAGACTGGGAAATTATTCGACAGTGATAGCTCAAAGTTAGCCACATCTGGGGACAGCCATGTCTCTGTACCAAGTACGATGTCGGCAGAGCAGCCCTCAATAAAAGAACACAGGTGGTACTGTTTATGAAAAATGCTTCTGAAGTTCGACACAATCAAAGATAAGGTTCTACTTCTGCAATGCTGTTTGGGTCATGTAGTTGGCGCAGGCGCATCCCGCCTCGAAAGTGGGACGACCGTATTGCTCGAGTTATTATAGGTATATAGTTTGTTACCTAAGAACAGTTTATCGAACCGCGATCTGTACTTTTCGTTAGGTTTACGTTCAGCGTGTGATAAGTCCCGAAGCCTTTTCCTAATAAGTTGAATTCGTGGTGAGAAATCTTCTTCTATCCAAACGGACGGAGATGCAAGATATTTAAGTTTTGACGCACTTTGCAAGATGGTGCTCTTGTCCTTGAAATTCAAGAATTTCACAATGATTGGGCGATTCTTACGGGGTGTTTGTTGACCTATTCTGTGTGCACGTTCAATTTCACCAATGTTAACGCCAAGGTTACGCAAAACGAACTTGCTTATAAGTTTTTCCGTATTGTCGCATTTTTCACCTCTTTGTTCAGGCACTCCTTTGAATATCAGATTATTTCATCTCAGCCAGTTACTTAGATTGTCAACTACAATACTAGCTTGTTCAAACTGTCCTGAGCCAGTATTTTGGAGATGAGTTTTGACTTGAATTTCAAGGACAGGGCGAAGTGCCGGCACATTGGAGCTCTTGAGGTCAGCTTTTACATCATCTAGCGCTGAGGTTAGAGCAGCAACACCTTCCTGAAGGATGTCTATATCTTTGGGTATTCCTTCTAGACTGGATATTCGTCTTTTTTCACCTGGGATGCCTGCTTGCATATCCTTTAGCTTACCTATTACATCCCTTTGAAATTTCTTGTTTAAAGATGCCAACTCCTTCATGAACGTTAGTAGGTGATCTATCTTATCCGGCCCTGGATTAGTCTAAACATTTCCAGAGTGAACAATGAGATGCGACAGGCAGAACAGGACAACAAGAAGCCTACTACCCACATCCAAAGAACAGCAGATTGTTCTCAGCCTGAGCCACACAGGTGAATGTGTTCAGACGTGTCAACTTAATTCTACGAAACAACCAATTCAAACACGGTATGTGCAAATATCAATACCCATGTCTATTTACACAGTAATCACTCGGTGGGATTTGCGACCAAAAAACATAAGGTGAAGTCAGTTACAAGACTCAAACTCATTTTAAAGAAGCGAGCAGACTTCGTTAGCATCAGTTGCCTGGCCGCAAATCTCTCTGGCTGGTAGCTTACGTGTCTTCTTATAGGCAAGAGGCTTGAGGGTGCTCCAGTAGGTATAGAAGCACCGCTATAATGATGATGATTAGCGCTAGACTTCACTACGCACTTTTTTTTCCTTTTTTTTTTTTTGCTGGAGTTGCAAGAAACCGTATTTTTATCGCAGTTGCCTCAAAAAAGCTGTTGGTTGGAGTGCTTTATGCCAGCCACACCTACTTTGGGAACTTGAATGAACTTCACACTCTCGTCATCAGTGGGATGGGGAACAACAGCGCAGCGTGTCGCAGTTTCGCTGCTCTGGCCGCCAGTCACTTGAGCTAATCTTTTTCTGTTTTGACTGTACTGAGTTGAGTACTCAGCGCCACGTGCACCCACTGGTTTTTTAATGGGGAGAGAGGTACCCCAGTCTTGGTGTCTCCAAAGTGTCAAGGGTGCCTGCTTGCCAACTGCTCCCGGCTGCCTCTTGTTGATCGCTCATGCTTTGCTGCTGCTCATTCACCCATACCGGGAGAGCGCTTTCGGAGAAATATCGACATCTATATTTTACAGGTACAAGAGAGAGCAGCTGTTGATTCCCGCCTATGATCATGAGTACAGGCATGGATTTCAGCACATCATGCCAAGGTAATTTTTTGGCTGGTGACTACATCTGCCTGTCACAAATGTCATTTAAAGTCTGTGATGCCTGCATAAGTAAAGCCTTGTTAATACATACACACTATAAATGTACTAACGGTTTAAATGTAGTTGCTGCGAGCACCTGACCAAGTGACCATACAGCCTATTAGATACAATGACAGCCTGAACTGTGGGGGCTCATTCTATGCCTACAAGTCTGTGCATCCTGTAACAACTTTTCATCGTGTTAACATTTAATTGCACTGTTCAACTCTCATTGCAGTCAACAGCACACTGTTCAACAACAGATGTCTTTTTCTGTATATGAAGGGACCAATTTGGCTGGTATTTCGACTTCGGCCAATGCCTCTATAACAAGATGCCTGGAACATGAGCCGCAAATCCGCTGCCCTTTCCTTGTCTGTTCTCTCCTCCTTGTGGTACTGTGGCTAGTGATTCTAGCGGTGTTCCCTTGCAAAAGCACTAACAGCTATTGCAGCTGCATCGAAGCAGCTGTTAGCATCATGCTTTGTAACTTAGTGGTATGGTGGCAAGCACTCATCAGGAGGCCTGGTCACAACATGCTGCAAGAGGTGCGGCCTACGCTATCAGCTCTGGCAGGAGGCTCTCTATGGAAAAGAGAATAATGTTCCAGGCATATAGTTAGAGGAGGCGTTGCTATTACACTGGTGCAGTGATGCATGTACAATAGCCAACTGATTTTCCAAACCTAGTGAGACCACAAAATAGCCGAAAAGGTGTGAACACATGACAATGAAGTTTACGGGGGTACATAACACTGGGAATGGTAAATTTGGTCAAAATGTTGAATTTTTAATCTATTTTTTGTGCAATCCGGAGACAATGTTTTACATCATAGTGGAATATTTGGCCAATATATGTAGTATAAGTTGAGAAAAAAAGCGTTTCACTCATGGGCTGTCTAAAACGCTCTGAGGAAATTGGCTTCAGAAAATGCAAATTTACAGCTTTCCCTTGGCACAGTGCCACTATATTGATATTGGTGAGTGCCATAAAGCTGTCTATGTTCGTGTGCACATTATACAGATTTTTATACAGTTGAACCCTTTTATAAGAGACACTGATGTAAGAGACAAGAGACGCCAGTGTGCCTATAGTAAAATACGGGTTAATAAAGAAATGAAGACATGGTACCCTGCTTACAAGAGACATCTCATATCAAAGACAAGAATTGCTGCTTAGAGCATGTTTCTTATAAAGGGGTTCAACTGTAATTGGCTTTTGTAAAGAATGGGCTCTTGTGAATATCCTCATGTAAAAATTTTAACAAACTTCGATTCATTAATTAATTTTGGGGTGAGAATGCAAGTCTATAAACTTATAAACTACAGTAGATAGCACACCAAATGGCATCAGCACACCAAATGGCATCTTCATGCAAAATTTCATGACTTTATCTCCAAAAATAACAAAAACAGTTTTCATTGCCACGTTCCTCCTAACTGGATTAGAGCAGCCTAAAAACACACAAGTGATTCTCTGCGTCTTGCTACACTTAGGGACAAGCAGATGTAGTTGTATTTGGGCTACGGTGGCATCGTCAGCGCGTTGGTGGCACCGTGGCACCAAGCAAACAAAGCATTCATAAAAAGGTGCACGCAACGTCTCATCTGTTCCATGGGATTTAACGATCCGGCCTATGGTTCTTCAATTTACACTGACATCGCAGAGTATGCGAGCCTCCAGCATTTCGCCTTCATTGAATCACTACCACCGTGGCCATGATTGGTCAGTAGCCGAGCACTGTAACCACTGAGCAACTGCAACAGTAGAGAACATGCAACGTGCACAGTGGCTGAGAAACACCTGACACACCACCAACACAACCACGTGTGGAATGACAACCGGAAAAAAACAATATGCACAAAAAAGCCTACTGAGAAAGAAAAGTTACGTCCCCTGGAGTGTTTTGCCTGCCAAGGAAGATTCAACACAGCTCCCACAAATGAAAGATTGTGCGCATTTTCGATCTTGGAGGTGACGTAACTGGCCTTTCTTAGCCAATCTTGACCAAGCCAGCGGAAAATCCAACATGGCGGCTTTCAAAATCAAGTGGCATGGCTCAACACAAGTGAATGAGTCAGAAAATTTGAACTTTAAGACATAAATTTATAGATTTGTTCAAAAAACATATCGTAAAAATGTGTTAGGGCTTTAGGAACCTTTACAGTGCATTTGTAAAGGCCAAAATATCCATGAAGTTCAAAGTTTTGGAGTTCGAAAAAATTTATTGGCAACTGTATAGCATCAGAGATGCTTCAAAGCATGATGGGAGCCACCAACAAAAAAGCTAGTACGAATAATGGCCTTCATCCTTATCATGATAAGCATCAGCTATCTTCTATGCATAACAGGCATCACACCGTTGGTATGTACAGGCCCGTCAAAAGTTCACAGGCCACACTGCGATAGGAATACAAGGCATTGTTACCGTGGGGCTTTTTAAGGACCCTGTACTTCATAGCAAATGACCTAAACGTGCTGCACTGCCATTTGCTGCCACATCTTTCTGGGAGCGGGACCTCTAGTACACCACAGAAACACAGTGTACATTGTTTGCACAAACAAAAGCAGCTTGCCATCACTGTATTGGCCCAGGGAGGTGCCTCCCACGTGCAGGAGTGGTGCAGGTGCAAATAAACCTTGCTGTGCAAACATTCCCACAGCAAATGTGTATACATATAAAGCTTGTTAACTGGACCCTCATTAATTAAAAGATTGGGTAATTTGGATGTGTTCTCAGGTCATGGCCATTGTATACATGACTTAATTGCATCAAACTCTCATTTAATTGTAATATTTGACCCTGACCCAGTTAATTTCAATGATCCTGGGAGCGAATCTGAAGGGCTACCAATTTGCGATGCAAAAGAGTGAAAACTACATTCGCAGCCAGCTGAAACGGCATGATGCAGTTCATATTGTCATTATCTTATCATTGCAAACCGTATGGTATAGACAGTAATACCCCTGTCACACGGGCACTTAAAAGTCTTTTAAGTAAGCGGTCTTTTTCCGAAAAGGAGTTCCTGACAGCAGACATACGGCACAGAGCGAACTCCTTTTCAGAAGCGGTCTTTTTCGTAAACGGCGTTCGTCGATCTCTTTTATGGCTCTGAATGAGTAGCCTCGAAACCAGTGGGCGCCAGCAATTTTCGAGTGGTGGAAAAAAAACAGCGAATGCTTATTTTTCTGTCACCAAAACTCTTTGTAAAAACAAATTTCATATCCTGCACAAGGTGTAATGAACTCTTTTAATGGTTATTTCCTTTTCTACTCTCGTAAGCAGCTACAACGCGTCGGCAATATCATGTGGTGACGCTCGGTCTTGCGCTGCTTTATCCTCTCCTTGGCGGCTTTTGCAGCGTCTGCCTCGCTTTCCAGAGCGAGAAGGCAGGCTGTGAGGCTTGCGATCCTCGCTTTTTCTCCCGTACGGTCGCCCATAACGTGTCGAGAGCAGTCGAGAGCAGCGAAAAACAAATACGGTAAATAAAAGCACAGTGGTGCCAGACGGACTTGTGCACGTCGCTAGTTATGGGAATGCTTCCTTATCTTGTGCAAAAAACTTTCACATTGGTGTTTCTTCATCTCTTATTCTTAAATTTATTTGAAGAAACGAGCAGTGCAAAAAGTGTAATTTGTACATCGTGATACATCGTTTAATTTTCATTGCTTCTCTTTTAACTGCTAGCGCCACGCTTTCGCTAGCGTCTTCGAACGAAAACACTAAAAGGAGATCATTGCTGCCGTGTGTCTGCGCCGCAAACACCTCTTTGTTAAAAGTCTTTCAACTTCGTAAAAGACCGCTTACTTAAAAGACTTTTTGCGCGCCCGTGTGACACAGGTATAAAGCCAGAACGCTTCATGCCTATTTGCATTTACTAGTGCGTGTGACGCCTCGTTGGCTGCAGGCACTTGAAAAAGCGTGTTCGCCATTCACAATTCGTTCTTGGCGACCAAGGCTTCAGCAGCAGTGGACAGGGGACAATTTCTCTCGTTTATTAGTGAAGAGAATCACTGTCACTTGCATGTGGTGGTAGTGATGGTTGTGACAGTATGCGGTAAATTAGGGGTGGAAAGCATGTATCGGTTTAATTGTGACATGGGGGGTCTAGGGCTATAGTAGCATTGTGAACAAAGTTCCAGAATGACTACTATGATTCTGGTTTTTACCCTGCTCCTATAGAAAGTACACCATTTAGTATTCGGCAAGAAAGTGAAAATGTGCTAATGCATTTGCTTAGTTTTTTCTTGATACTTTTCGATAATTCAGAATTTGGTTAGTTTTAACATTTTTTTCTGATCTTTTGAAGCATGAATGAAACAGCTTTTATGATATATACGTTACAGCAAGCATCCCTGCAGTGGTAGCATGAACTTAATAGGTTATGCGATGTTCACAGATAGCTCGAGATTGTTGGCTCCATGCAGCAGCATGTACCGCAATTCATTGAAGTGGCACTGGTTTTTGCTTTGTTGCTGATCACTGTGCAAAAGTACATTCATGCATTGAGAAAAGTCATATGAGCCATCGGTTAACTCCACTGCCATGCTGGCTGTTGTGACTGTATTCACACGTGCTAATTTAGGAATGTTCCTTTGCATTGTTGCCGCACACTACCGCAGGTTCATGTGAAAGAGCCAGAATTTTTTTTTGCACTTTGGTAACTAGAAATAAAAAGGTTATAATAGGTAACATTTGCTATATTTATTTTTCAGTGCAGTTGGCATGTGCCGGGAGACAGAAATTTTTACTTGACCTACTACCCTTTGTTGCACAGTTGCACCGCATTCTTGGCACTTACTGCCTCATTCTTGGCATTCTGGACAGTATTTTGAAGGCCTTCCATCTAAGTTTAAATTAGGTTTAATTAAAGTTTGTCTCAGCAATATTGAAATACTAATGAAAGCATGTGGTCAGCTATGGTGGAGAGGAAGGTACAGTGAAACCTCGTTAAACCGTAGTTGGCTGGAGCTCGGAAAAAGTATGTACTAAACGGTAGTACTGCTTAACCGAAATAGTGTCAGGTCGCTCACTTACCTGTCAAAAAAGAAACCTTCAGAGAGTGGGATGAAAGAACAAAAAACGTGCAGTAATTTATTAACTTCGCGTGACAAAGTCTGTAATCTTCATTTGACGGCGCGGCGGCCTAGCAGCAACGACAGCGGCCTCAAACTCACTAATGCTGTGAGCCAGCTTTTCTGCCAGCGCCCTCTTCTCGGCAAATACCCGCATGACGCTGACGCAATGCGCAGCTTCGGCCACTGTCGGACCTGGATCAACCGTGTTGTCGCTTTCCATGTCGTCCTCATCAATATCATTTCGCGACACTTCGACAACCGTGGCAACAATGGCTTCGTCGGACATGTCCGGAGATGTCTGCACATCGCTGTCTGCGTCTCTGAAGTCGGGGAAGGAAATGCCTTCCGTAACGCCCTGCCGCTCCAGCACTTCAGCTAGCAGAGTTTTGCAAGCTTCGTCTACAATGTCCGAAGTCTGGTCGATGGTGTCACTGGCGTCGTCTGCGTCGCCCGCACACACACTGAAGCCAGCACGCTTGAAGCAATTTTGAACTGTCGTTGCTTCAACCTGCCGCCACGAGTATTCGAGTAGGTGAATCGCGCCAATGAGGTCGATGGAGAATAATTTGCCACATTCAATGGCGAGAAGAAATCTGCACAGCAGATTCTTCTTGTAGAGTTGTTTACAGTTCGAATGATGCCTTGGTCCAAGGGCTGGGCAATCGCTGTTGTGTTTTGTGGCAGAAACGCCAACTTCACAGCCGTCAGGTTGTCCAGGGCGACTTGCGCCGAAGCGTTGTCTAAAATAATAACAACTCTTCTGTTCTTAGCCGCAAAACGACGATCGATGAGGCGCACATACTCCTCAAAGAGTTTTGCCATCATCCATGCTTTGGTGCTGCTGCAATAGATGACCCGTCATGGCAACCGGGCGCCTTTGAAACATCTAGGCTTGGCCGACTTTCCAATCACGAGGAGCGGAGTTTTGTCGGTTCCAGTCAGCTTTACGCAAAACGCCACTGATATTCTGTCTTTTGCATGCTTGCCGCCGGTGCACGTCTCGCCTTTGAACACGAGCGTTTTGTCTGGTAGCAGCTTAAAGAATAGCGCCGATTCATCCATATTAAAGATGTCATCAGGTGCGTAGTCTTCCAAGATGTTCTTCAGCTGACCATTTTGCCACTGCTCCGTGCCATCCACGTCAGCAGCAGCACCTTCTCCCGAAACAGTCCTCGTGGTAATACCGTGCCTCGCCTTAAATCTGGCCAGCCAGCCATTGCTGCACATGAAGTTGTCATGGTTGAGCTGCGAGGCAAAAACCAGGGCCTTCTTCACGAGCAGGGGTCCACTGATAGGCAGATTTTTTGACCGTGCAGCTTTTAGCCACTTCACCAGCGCCTCCTTTACATACGAAAATGCCGAACCGCATAGCCGGCACCTTTTCGCAGTTGCAGCAGTACTGCCGAGCAACTTCTCTCTGGAATTCCAAATTCCACACACCGTGGTTAACGGCAGGTCCTTTTTGCGTGCCAGCGCCGATTTTTTCGTGCCGCTTTCAATAGCACGAATTACCGTATAAACGCGTGTAAGGGCCGCACCCGTGTACGGGCCGCACCCCGTTTTTATGACGCACATATTCGAAAAAAAAAAAAAAATTCGCGTAAGGGCCGCACCTACACTTTCATTAACCCACACGTATTCAAAATGCGCGCGTGCATGCGAGCTTTTGAACGTCGTCAATAGATGGCGCGAAAAAACGCAACCATCATCATCACTATCAAAGTTTACAGCGGTTTACAGGTGCATCACTAGTATATTTTGTTTAACTTTCTTCGTGCTAAGGTGTTCATAAAGTTTGCTAAATATTTCAACTATTTGATTAGTGTTCATACGCTCGTTACCTAAAGGTTAAACCGGGATTTTATCCTTCGTGCCTCGCACCACTATACAAACGTGCTCTCGATATCGGCATCAGCATCACCAACTTGTGCAGTTCAGCCGGCCATTTGTAGGAGTTGTGCACGTCGTATTGTCTCTCGTGCTTGTCTTCTGCCGAGCGTTCACGTTGTAGCACGATGGGCAAGCACCTGAATAGCTACACAGCTGGCTACAAGTTAAAGATGGTCGAGTTTGCGCTCGAGCACGGGAAAGGTGCCGCCGGCAGAAAATTCGACGTCGACGAAAAGTGTGTTCGAAGATGGTGCGCACAAAAGGAAGCTCTGGAAAACACGAACAGCAAAAAGCGCGCTTTCCGAGGAAAGCCATGCAAGTTTCCGGAACTAGAAGAAGAGTTGTTCCGCTACGTGACAGAAGTGCGGAACGATGGATATGCACTAACTACAGACATGCTGCGCGTGAAGGCACTAGCCTTGGCACGTGCGAAGAATATACCAGCCGGGACTTTCAAGGCTAGCGCTGGCTGGGTGCGACGATTCCTGAAAAGGAAGGATCTCTCCTTTCGGCGAAGGACCACGTTGTGCCAGCGGCTGCCAGAGGACTACACCGATAAGGTGCTTAGTTTTCAGAAGCATGTCATCGGCCTTCGCCATCAACATAATTATCTACTGTCGCAAATAGGGAACGCAGATCAAACTCCTGTGTGGTTTGACTGCCCGGAAAACTACACAGTCGAACTGAAAGGCAAAAAGAGCGTCGCCGTGCGGACCACCGGCGCTGAGCGCCAACGCTGCACAGTGATGCTTTGTGTGACCGCGGACGGGCGGAAGCTACCCCCGTACGTCGTATTGAAAAGAAAAAGAATTCCGAACGAAGTGTTCCCCAAGGGAGTCATAGTTCGAGCCCAAGAAAAGGGGTGGATGAACGATGACTTGGTGCTCGACTGGGTGAAGTGTGTTTGGCAAAACCGACCAGGAGCGCTGTTAGCCAAACGGTCACTTTTAGTATTAGGCAGTTTCCGCGGTCACCTTACCGATAAGGTGAAGGAACAGCTGCGCCGTGTCGGCCCAGACATGGCCGTGATTCCGGGCGGCCTCACTGGAATGCTGCAGCCTTTGGACGTCAGCGTTAATCGACCTTTTAAGGTGGAATTCAGAAGGCTCTACACGGAATGGATGGCAAGCGGCAGCCACGAGCAGACGCCGACCGGACGGCTGAAGAGGGCACCGCTTGCGGCTGTTCTCGGTTGGGTACTGTCGGCGTGGAACTCAGTCTCGACGGACGTTGTGACCCGAAGCTTTAAAGTCACCGGTATATCAAACAGCTTGGATGGCGCGGAAGATGACTGCTTGTGGGAGGACGGTGCTCCGCAACACACCATCTCGGACACCGAGTCTGAGGACTCGTTGAGCGACGACGATTAAGCACATATGCTGTATGCTGCAATAAACGTTCTTCGTTCGCTAGCTGGTACGTTTTTTTCTTTTGCTTAAAAAAAAAAATTGCACGTTGCGTGTATGGGCCGCACCCTGAAAATTGGCCCTCATTTCTTGAAAAAAAAGTGCGGCCCTTACACGCGTTTATACGGTATGTCCGATTTCTCCTCTATTTTCAGCACTCGATGCTTTTGTCCCAGCTCCGGCATGACGCAAGTACGAAGCAGCACAAGCACACATACACAACACGTGAAAAACGACGTGAGAGCTGTACGGCACGTATCAGCCAGAGAACACCTATGCACGGCGCCAAAGGAACAAAGAAATCAAAGCAAACGCACACCTTGTTTGGATGGATGAATGGATGGATGGATGTGGCTGTACCCTTTAGATCGGGCGGCGGCTAACGCCACCTAGCCATTATACTTAGTGAACTAACCATTAGATTTATCTTTTTTTTTCCTTTAAATAGTGAGGTTGAGGATTCGTACTTTGCAGTGAAGGGTTTAATTTTCACTCGTGCCTTGACTTTAGCCACCAATCAGATAACCTCCTTCTAGTTAAGTCTACCCGCTTAAAGTCTATTTTGCCCTCCCTGTCCTTAAACCCCAGTGCTTTGAAAAACTCTGCGCCATCATCCTGAACTGTAGAATGAAGCCCGTTACAGAACATCCTCAAGTGTTCTGCAGTTTCTTCTTCCTCTCCACACGCACTACATACTGTGTCTACCCCTTCGTATTTGGCCCGATATGTCTTGGTTCGCAATACTCCCATCCTGGCCTCAAACAGTAGAGAACTACCCAAGTATTACCATAGATCCTTTCCTTGGCAATTTCCTGCTTAAAAGTTCGATAGATCTGCCAATTCTCCACATATCAGTCTCCGTTTCCTTCACTTTCTTCTTAACCGATAGTTCTTTTTGGTTTGGCCACCTGCTGTTCTAAGTATTTACCAGTCAATTTCCTGGTTTGCTTCCTCCATTTTGTATCGACATTCTTCATGTACAAGTAGCTGAAAACTTTCCTAGCCGAACGCTCCTCCCCCATTTCTCTCAATCGCTTCTCAAATTTTACCTTGCTGCTAGCTTCCCCGCCCTCAAACGATGTCCATCCCATATCACCTTGTACTCCCTGATTTGGTGTATTCCCGTGAGCTCCTAAGGCAAGCCTACCTATTCCACGTTGCTTAATTTATAATCTTGCTTGAACTTCTGATCTCATGCACAAGACCGCATTGCCGAACGTCAGCCCAGGAATCATGACCCCTTTCCATATTCCTCTCGCAACATCATACCTATTGTAATTCCACAGTGCCCTATTTTTAATCACTGCTGCATTCCTGTTACATTTAGTCGTCACAAATATTTCGTGTTCCCTTAGGTACTCAGTCCCATTGCTTATCCATACGCCCAGGTATTTGTATTTATCTGTTATCTCTAGCGTGACCTCCTGTATTCTAAGCTTACTACCTTTATTATCATTAAAAATCATGACTGCTGATTTTTTCTTAATGAATCTAAAATCGAACTTATCTTCCTCATTACCGCAGATGTCCATCAATCTCTGCAAATCTTCGTTGTTGTCGGCCATTATCACTATATCATCTGCGTGCATTAATGCTGATAGTACCTGATCAATGAGTTTTCCTTGTTTGACTAAAGACAGGTTGAAGGCAAGTCCACTTCCCTTTAATTTGGTCTCTAATCCTTGTAGGTACATCATGAATAACAAGGGTGACAGTGGGCACCCCTGCCTAAGTCCCCGTTTCACCTCTGTGGGCTTGGATACCTGTTTTTACCACTTTATAACTACCTTGTTACTTTTATAGATTTCCTTTAAAAGATTAGTTACTCCATCTTCCACACCCAGTGTGTCTAGTATTTCCCACAAGTCCTCTTGAACCACACTATCATACGCTCCCTTGATATCCAAAAATGCTAGCCACTGGGGCCTCAGTTCCTTTTCTGCTATTTCGATGCACTGCGTCAGTGAGAACAGATTGTCTTCCAACCTCCTGTGTTTCCGAAACCCATTCTGCAGTTCCCCCAGCACGCCCTCATCCTCTATCCATGCCTGCAGTCTTTCCTTTATAATCTGCATTGCCAGCCTGTAGACCACTGATGTCACTGTTATAGGACGGTAGTTGTTTATGTCATCTTTGTCCTCCTTTCCTTTATAGATCATGGTCATCCTGCTAAGTTTCCACCCATCAGGGACTTCACCATCGTTTATTGTTCTGCTCACTGCCTCTCTCAAAGTCTGTTTAGACTTCGGACCCAATGTCTTTATCAACATAATTGGAATGCCATCTGGGCCTGTTGATGTACTACTTGGAACCCTCTTCTCAGCCCTTTCCCACTCTCGTGAAAATGGAGCCATTGATTGATATATATGTGGGGTTTAACGTCCCAAAACCACCATCTGATTATGAGAGACGCCGTAGTGGAGGGCTCCGGAAATTTGGACCACCTGGGGTTCTTTAACGTGCACCCAAATCTGAGCACACGGGCCTACAACATTTCCGCCTCCATCGGAAATGCAGCCGCCGCAGCCGGGATTCGATCCCGCGACCTGCGGGTCAGCAGCCGAGTACCTTAGCCACTAGACCACCGCGGCGGGGCGAAAATGGAGCCATTGTGCCACTTGATCCATCCCTGTCTATTGTGGTGCATAAGGCACTTCTTTGTTGAAATTTTTCTGTCACCCTTGTTCTTATATATTCAATAGCTTCGTCCCCTTCTAGCCTAGCACCTTGAGCTATAGTTATAAACCTCTGCTCTAGGTTTGTTTCATTTTTTAGGGAGTTTAGATGGTTCCAAAATTTCGCAGCTGCCTTTCTGTCCTTTTTATGTACTTCTGCGAGCCACTGAGCACCCTTTCTTCTAATCTTTTCATTGATCAGGAGGGATGCTTCCCTTCTACGTCTGACTTAGCTCGGCCCTTGTGCTTACGTCGATTTCGTGTTTGGGTGTTTGTGCAAAGCGCCATCGCGTGGACAACACCAGAAGCCTAGCCGGCCGAGTGCTTCTTGTTGCAGAAAAATCCAAGAGATGGCGCTCACCAACACAGCCACCATCATCATCAACACAAAC